>NC_135816.1:45165990-45290149 GCF_964213995.1 Mustelus asterias
AGAGGAAATTACTCCAGCAGATGTCCCAGCTCACCAAGCAGCCGGTCAGCCTCTATCAATTCCTTGAAGCCGGTCTAATTTTAAAAGACTCTGATCATTACCTGCCAAGTTGGCAAAACACTGAAATTCTATTATGCTGCATCGTCACTGGTTTCAAGGATTTTCGCGTTGCTGTCTCCAAACAGAAAATCATTTGGACTGAATTCTGCCATGTTGGAAACACCCTCTGAACTTTAACCTCTCGGGCTCTGGCCATCACGTGAACGAATATTCATTTCTGTGGTTCTTTCATTGAAGGTATCCATTGTCGTAAAAGCTCCCTCATTTCTATCCCACCTAAACGTATATGTGTGTGTGGGATTGTGAACAATCTCCCCCTCCTTCCCCAGGGCTGGAACCTGAAATAAACTAACTTTCCGATGTAATCGTAAAGAGAGTTGCTGCAGTTGGTCCTATCAATTTGTACCACGTAAGCTGAGGGTTTAGGGAAAAACGTCACAGCCTACTTTAAAGATAATTCAAAGACATCTCTGCTATGGACAGTGAGGGAATAATGAACCACTTCAGAGCACGAACTCTCCCCTCCACCCCGTTTATTTCATTTCATTCTCCATTTTATTGCTCTCCTTCTCCCCCTACCACCCCCCCCCCCACCCCGCCAACCCCCCCACCACCACCCCCACTTCTTCAGGCCAACTGCCACATTCCTCAGGCAGTCCTTTACCAAGCTGTCCCTTTGTTTTGCCATTCACGCACTCTGATCACTTAATGGACACTTTCAACACCTTCTCAGTCTTCTACATGCTCATTTACATTCCCTTTGTCCCATTCCACCTCCCCCTCCCTACCCTCATGGTATAAATCTCTGCTGACTCTCTTTCCTCTCAGCTCTGACGAAGGGTCATCTAGATTCAAAACATTGGCTCTGCTCTCTCCCCACAGATGCTGTCTGACTTGCTGAGATTTTCCAGCATTTTACTATTTTTATGTGAGGGAAGTTCATTTTACCTCTCTCCTGTCCATAACAATTTTCTTGAAAGGTTGCAAAATAAATACAAAACCTAAAACTCGGCAATGAATATCCATCTCTTCTAGACCGTAAACGTGTCAGTTTAAATAATTGTTGGTGGCTACCCTAGGAGCAGTGATTGCAGAATAGTATGGCTTACAATCCAATTAGAAAGAGGTAAAGTAAGTACAAAACTACAGCACCCAGATTTGATTTGGACAGATTTTAAAAAGCTCATTAACAAGATGGCTTGAGATAAGCATGAAGGAGAATTTGGCATGTATGACATTCACAGCTGAATCTTTAACAAAAAAAATCGCAAAGTTTCAGGATTAATATATTCTATTGGGAAAAAGGAAAACTACTACAATTTTGAGGACATCATTGAGAAATAAAGAGGCCAGAAACCAATTAAAATTGAAAAATGCCCATAGAGAGTATACAAATGAAAACATTACAAAAGAACAATGGGACAATTAGGGATCGGGGACGGGGTTGGGGAGGGGGAGGGGGGGGGGGCTAGTCGTTGATAGCAGAAGTTATAAAGGAGGAGAATTAAACACAATGGAAGTATTTAATAAGTACTTTGCATCAGTCTATACTAAAAGATTGATGTCAGGGAGAGGGAAAACCTGAAGCGATCGAGAGCAAGATAATAAAAATAAAAAGTTAATTTAAGATAATTTAGTTAGAATAAACAGTGTCAGGATGCATCCCCGATCCTGAAGTGACATAGGGGCCACAAAGGAAACTAATGAATGTGTAGATTTTAGGAGCAGAGAGTCAGCCCTAGAACAGGCTTTGCTTCCAGCATTACAGTTGTCCAGCACTGTATAGACAACAGCTCGAGGCCACCCCAGAGCCCACTCTTCCAGACAAAGAAGAAACAGACTCCGAGATAGAAGCTGAGGAAGCAGGTTCCCTGAGCAAAAAAAAAACCCTGAAGAGGAACGCATGTCAGTAATACTTCGGCATCCCCTCTGAAAACAAAAATCCCTGATTAGATTCAAGCTTCCAGATCCTAGCCACCTCCGGCTGTCTTCAAACCAGTCGCCAAGCGGCAAAAGGAACTCCTTCCCAGCAGGGCTCCTGCGTGAGTTGTGGACCTGGAGGGGTGGGAATGTTATAGTGGATACGGGGTGTCATTAATAGATCTCCCTGTGGGCTTTGTGGAATACGAGTTTCCCTGCTGAGCGAGCGGGAGCTCGCCCAGTGAGAGACGAGTGGCGGAAGTTAAACCACACACAGCCTGGACCGAGGGGTTATGTAGGTGCAGAGACAGGCCTCAATTTGTTATAAGCTGTGGATGTGGACTTGCCTTTGTTTTACTAAAGCAGTGTTGTACTGGAGGACTGGCCTTGGTGACATTATTATATTAGCATAACAAACTAAAGTAAAAATAGAAACAGTTTTTTGTTCACCACTCCCAGAAATCAAAGATGGAAGTCAGTTCATGCTGAAATCTGACAAAAGACATTGATTGTAAATAACATTCACTGGATTTCACACTGATTTCAATTGTCATAAATCAGTCACAATTAAAAGAAGTTCTTATTGAAGGTGGGCTCACTTTATGAGGCAAAAATTTCAAGGCTGCTCTATAGTGATTTGGAATCTTGGTAATTTGGAGTCTTTGACATATGAAGCAATTTTTAAAAGCGGCATCTCGGCCTTTTGGCTAAGATGCAAATGAGATCAAGCCTTGGAGGAGGATGACCTGCGCCTACTCCAATCAGCTTGGCTCATGTAGATCAGGCCCAAGACAGGGGTTGCATACCCTGTCTTGTCAGCTTGGATTGGAAATGTCTCAACTTGTTGAGACTCTGAATTGGACTTGATTTGATTGAATTGGAAAAGTATATTAAAAAAAAAATTGGAGTCTTTGACAACCTGTAAACCTATGCCATATGAATACTAATTTAAAATTAAATTCAGTGTGAAAAGTTAATTTTCATTAGGGGATTATGATCAGTCTTGTCAATGTATATTCTTTCAGAAGATCTTTCTCACATGGAAGTAGTTATCATAAAGAGGAGAAAAGTAAGAAGCATCGCATATATTGTAACTAGTGAACATAAAAAACACAGGGACTCATTGGAGTTTTTCATGTGGAACTGTGAGCAGGTTTGTTTCATTAGAATTTAAAGGAAAGGAGCAAAAGAGTGAAACAGCTTAAGAAAGAGATATTGTAGCTTTCAAAATACTGTTGGTGATATTAAAGGATAAATGCAATGGATTTGTATAACTTTCATTTGTCTTAATTCACATATTGGTCTGCTTTTTATGATCACTGGCTGATGAACATATTAATCATTGCTTTACTAATACTGCCAAATATAATTTTTAGGTTTATGCAAATTGATATTTCCACAATTTTTAAACTTACTGACAATTATTGCCAATAGTTTAGTCCTTTAATAACATTTCAGAACATATTTAGTTGTTGCTTTACACCAACGATTTAAGCATTCCCTAACCACATGCTAGCAATTAATTCCCTGCATTATTCAAATACTTGAAAATAGTGGTACTGAACAATGATTTAGTAGCAGAATTTGGCAGTGCCATTCTTATTTCTGGAGGGGACATGTCAGCTTTGTACCCGAAGGATCTTGCTTATTAGTGCTTCCCACTGATTTATCCTTTAATAGTTTTGTCCAGTCTACCTCAGCCAAATCACTTCTCAGTTTTGTAAAATTTTTCCTTCCCCCAGTTTAAAACTTTACTTCTCCGTCCTTTTCCATAATAATACTAAATCGTTACCCACTGTCACTTCACCCACTTGCCCACCTTCATTTCCCAAGAATAAATCCAGAATTGCATCTCCTCTTGTTGGGCTTGTCATATATTGTTTAAAACAAAATTCCTGGACACCGCACGTGAATCTTTCACCCTCAATGCCCGTTATATTGTTCGAAACCCAGTTGATATTGGTATAATGATGTGGAGATGCCGGCATTGGACTGGGGTGGGCACAGTAAGAAGTCTCACAACTCCAGGTTAAAGTCCAACAGATTTATTTGGAATCACGAGCTTTCGGAGTGCTGCTCCTTCATCAGGTGAAAGACTTCTTCACATCGGGATAAAGTCTCCTATGATTATTGTCCTGCTATTCCTACTGGCAGAAACTTGTTCTTCTATCTCCCTCTCACTATTTGGGGGTCTGTCGTATACTCCTAAGTTCAACCCATGAAGCCTTGTTAACCTGTTTAGTATATCATCCCTTCTTACAACTGTAATTGATTCTTTAACCAATAATGCTATCCCCCTCCTCCTTTTTTTGTCACCCAGTCTACCCTGCCTGAAAACTCTATATCCAGGGATATGGAGTTGCCAATTTTGCTCCTCCTTAAGCCAGGTTTCCATTATAGCAACTACATCATGCTGCCATTTGCCTGTCTGTGCCCTTAGTTCATCTGCCTTGTTTGTAATACTCCTTGCATTGAAGTATAAACAGGTCAACCCCATCAATTTCCTTTGCTGGATACTTTTTAAACCTAGTTTCTTTTGTCTTTCTGAGTCACTTACAACATAATTGACAAATGTTCTACCTCCCATTTCCTGATCTGAATCCGAACCAAAGCCTATCCTTTGGTTCACAATCCCCTACCATACTCGTTTAATACCTCCCCAACAGAACTAGCAAAAGCCCCCATGAGGATCATGGTCCCAAACTCTACTCAAGTGTAACCCACCCACCAGTATATGTCCCCCTTCCCCAGAACTGGTCACAATGCCTCAAGAATCTAAACCCTTCCCTGGTACACCATTTCTCCAGTCACACATTCATCTGATCTATCTTTTTATTCCTGCTCTCACTAGCACGTGGCACTGGGAATAGTCCCGAGATTCCTACATTTGAGGTTCTGCATTTTAAATTATCTGCTAGTTTCCTTTTTTCAGCTTTCAGGACTTCTTCCCATTTTTGGCCTATGTAGTTGGTACCAATGTGTACCATGACCACTGTTCACCTTCCATCTCCAGAATGTCCTGCAGCCACTCTGTAACACCCCTGCTCCTGACACCAGGGAGGCAACATACCCTTCTGCTCTTAGTCTCTTAACATCTTGCACTCGCAATACTGGATGAGCTGGGAAGAGCTCTGAACTGAAACAGACAGAATACTATTTAACCATATGGTGGGCTCATTGATCCAAACTTGACAGTTAACTTGCCCAACTTTCATTGGACACATTTTTATAGTTGACATGATCATAAAAACACATCCATTTTAAATTTAAGCAACACCCACACACACAGGAACAAATCAATCCAGAATTGATTTTTAAAAATCTTTTTCACTCTCCTGACATTTAATGTCAGTAAGAAAACTTTCACCTTAAGAAGGGGTAGGGACAGGAAACGCAGCTCTGCTGGCAGCTATGAAGGACATTAAACACTTCAATATGTTTTTTTCTGTTGGCATAGTCTTTGATTATATTACAGCCAAATTGTCTGGAGGTAACCTCAGACCTTGGAGAGGTCACCTGCTGTTTCCTTACAGAACACAGAAGATCACAACTCACTCTCTGTCTTTGTCAATGTGCAAAATAAATATATCTCGTGCTCAAGGCCAAGTTACCTGACTAAAATGTTTAATAAATCACTCTTGCTAACCGGGTGTATGAAGAAAACATATTAGTTCATACAATCCATCTTCTGTGCACAAGGCAAAATGGGTTGAAAGTCAATGGCCCATCCAGCAACCTCCTACTAAGTTTTCCATGCTGTGGTGAAATCATCAGAGATTAAGCCAGGTACCACCGCCAGTTGTTTGGAATGATACCTTTCTCCACATCAGATGGAAATGACTGGTTTGTGACTCCCAGGCAGGAGGTTTTCTGGCCTTTGACTTATCAGAAGAGCATCTACCATGGTTCATATTGACTGACCTGCTGGCTGGTGAAAGTAAATCTCATCGGGGAGTGGTCTAACCCCCAGATTCAGCCTTGTTCTCTGAAAATTTGGGAAACTTGTTCGGCTTTTCCCGATTCCCTTAAGGGGTCACATTTCACAATGGTTTTAGGGGAGACCCCAGCATCATTTTTCCCCCCACCCCACAGCAGGCAGATTCTACCGGAGTTACAAACCTTTCCCAAATGACAGGTGCCCAGTTATGTTTACATAATGAAACTTTCCTCCAGCTCAATATATTTGGTGGGGCCAGTTCCAGAAACGTCCAGCAGGGACATCCCAAAATTTATGTTGACATCTTTGCAGCTTTTCAGGGCCGACCATCCATTATCAGGAGGGAGAAGATTCATTTAGATTTCCCTTGTGAAAAAATAATTTTCAATTCAATGTCTAGAGCTTTATTAAACAATACTTTCTGGGAACTACATATGGTTGAAAGTCCTCTCCTAAAAACACTCAGAGACAACTGAGGGGTAACTCCATGGGTGCTAGCTATCCTCCAGTACCTTGCTTAAATGGTCAATCTTCATGCATGACTCTAGATAATAATTGGCTATTTGATCATAGAGAGCAGCATCACATTCAAGCCTGAATATGTCCCAATCCAATTCCACACATACACACATATGCATTATATAGCATAGCTCAATTTGACGTACACCAGACAGTGATACTGAAGCCATTTGTTCTAATGTTTCCTCTTAGCTGCATGAAGGCACACCCGTGCAGCACTCCAGAACTTACTGTGCAGTGAATAAATAGAACAAGCAACAGTCTCTTTAAGCTGATCACACATATAGTACAACAAACAGGCTGAACACAGCCCCAAAGGGAAATTAGAGGAAACATTACTTGTCACTATCATGCTCATGATCTTGACCGAAATCAGCCTGAGGACTTACAGCTAGGACATAGCTGCCTATTTGTTTCACACTAGACAATGCTACTTATTACCAAGTAATCTATTAGTTGAACTGAACATGCGCTATTTTTATAACTTAATGTTCCAAGAACTGAGAATCATTTTTAATATTTGTGCTATGTGTTCTTGTGAAACTATAATGAAAGGATTACTTTTTAACAAAATATAGAAATTTTGCTGCTGCATCATAAATTCCCTACAGTGCAGAAGAGGCCATTTAGCACCAACTCTCTGACAGAGTAGTTTACACAGGCCCTCTCCCCCACCCTATCCCTCTTCCCCCACACTTTTCCCAAGGCTAATCCATCTAACCACATCTTGGGACACTTGTCAGTTTAACATGGCCAATCCACCTAACAGGCATATCTTTGGACTGTGGGAGGAAACCGGAGCACCTGGAGGAAACCCATGCAGACACGGAGAGAATGTTCAAACCCCACACAGACAGTCACCCAAGTCTGGAATTGAACCCGGCTCCCTGGAGCTGTGAGATAGCAGTGTTAACCGATGTGCCACCCCCAATCATTTTCACTTTATTTTGTACAGTATAAGATTCAGCTGGAGATAACTGTAAAGCTTATATTTCACAAATTTGATCTATTTGGTTACCAGAATGAAATGTAGAAATGTACTGGAGAGTTATTTAAAAGTCATCAGGGGCTAAATTCAACACCCTCCGAAAACGGGTGCAGGGTTCGCAATGTGTGATTAGCCTACTCCCATTCAATGTCATGCAGGCAGTGTATCACCTTCATACCCCTTGATTCTAGTGTTATGCCAGCACTACCTACTTTGTTGAGTAGCTGTATGCCAAAGCAGGGAGCCGAGAAGAAGCTAAAGCTAACTGGCACCTCTGAACGAGGAGCTGAACTGTGGCTAGAGCAGGTGGCAGCAGTGCGTGTACAAGTCACACTCACATGGATAATGACTAAATAATTATGCAACATGGGAGTGATGTGTTTCAAGGTTCTTGGATGCATTGAAAGCCTTTGTGGAGCGAGTGCAAACAAGGAGAGAAGTGTTGAATCCGTTGGGAGCTGTAGATCTGCCAAACATACACTTAGAAGGCAGTCGAACCAGACAGCTGTGGTGTTAAATGGCAGAAGTCAAGCCAAGGATCTAAATGTAGTGCCATAATTAGTCCAAGTGGTCAACGTCAAATGACATATCCCACTAACTGCACCACTAGCCTTAAACACTGCCAATGCACCAGATCCCCGATCACTCACCTAACAATTTTTATCATTCATAGCTCCCAATGGATTCAGCACTTCTCTCTGTGTTTGCACTCACTCCACAAAGGCTTTCAGTGCATCCAACTCATACCTAGCATTCTTGGCTTCACCTCACCCATACAGACTTTGCACTGTTGTAACCCTCACACTCACATTTCACTGCTTGCATACACTGCCAGCTATTCAGTTACAACCAACAGATCACCTAAACCCATAACATTACACACTCACTGACACACTTCCCTCTCTCTTCCAGGACAATTGGAGTCCAGCCAGAGAGGACATGCACATCTATATTTCCTTATCTCCATGGAAGAGACTGTGTTCACCATCACTGATAAAACCATGGCCGACAGCAGGTTTGAAACCAGAGAAAATAATGCTAAATTTGGATTTGTGTCTATTTAGGTCAAATTTATAAGTGATCATGCGGTCAATGATGGAAGTGTAAAGTAAAATTTTATTCCTGGGATTGCGTGCAGATATTGTGACTTGATATTGGATGTTCAGATGCAGGTTCTGGAGCTCATAGTATTCTGCTTTAACTTTGAGTGCTAAAATCTTTTGCTGCTGTTCCAATAACTAAGGAACCAATAGTTTGGTAAGAATGGTCTAAATTACAAAGTGTGGCAAGCTAACTGGTCAGTGTAGCCTTGGATTTTACTGAGTCAATCTTTTTGACTAAACAATTAAACTAAATCAAAAAGGGCAAATTAAAAGGGGCAACCCCCAAAAAGAAGGGAACAGCCCGAAACAGAAAACAAAGCGGAAAGGAAACTTAAAACATCGAACCAAAATGTGGCTAAAGGGGTCAATATTACAGCCAGCCCCTGCAGTGCCCAATCAGCACGGAAGGCCTCGATGGTGTCCTCGGACACCGCGGGCTACTGAAGCCCGAGGAGGAAGGGGTAGATTTTCTTTTCAGCTGATCAAGTAGTTCAATAGTATTCAATTAGGAGGTAAATTAAAAGTTACTGATACTAGGTTAAGCCTTTTTGACAATTGCGCTTTTACGAAATCATCACAATATCCAGTTTTTAAGCAATACTGTATCAATGCCTGAGGAAATTCTCTGTTAACGATCCACCTTCTTTTGCTCCGGGGGTGGTAGCAAACAGCAATATCTGTGGTTTCATATTCGTCCACTCATCCCTTTTTTCTGCTAAATGTAAAGCTATATCTGCGACTTGCTGTAGTTTATTCCATATTATTCCACTAAAATAACAGCGTGGCACAAAAATGTCGAAGTGAATTGCAGCAAAGAGATAATACAGAAATAAACCAGGACTAGAATATAAAGCCCAAGCCTTATGGTTATGTTTCACAGGTATGATGAAATATTATTCAGTTAGCCAATCTCCACCAAGCTATCTGCATCTACATCGTGTAATGATGTTACATTGGGAATTATTTCACCACTTCTTACCTTCAGAAAGTTGAAATGAATGTGAAAACTTTGTCCTTCTCCTTCGACTTGCCAAACCCAAATTTTACCATTGAGTTCAGTTGTGGACAGACTGTACCGTTCCAGAGTGAAGGTACAGTGCAGGTTTCTTTGACAGCCATTCCAAATGTGATAAAATGGAATTTCCTAAAAAAAAAATGGAAGTAAGGCAGGTGTTCTTCTTTGAGTTCAGTTTGCAAGGGCTGGACAATGAATGTTGGCCCAGCCAGTGGCGCCCACATCCCAAGAATAAATAAACAAACAATTACCATCTATCAATCTAAGTACAATCACAGAATTAAGGAATAATACAATATGGAAAGAGGTCATTTGGTCAACTGAGTCCCTGCCAGCTCTTTAGTCCTATTCCCCTGTGCTTTCCCCATATCTCTGGATTTTTATCTCCTTCGAGCATTTATCCAATTCCCTTTTGAAGACTTCTGTCAAATCTGGTTCCAAAACCTTCCAGCGCTTAACAATGGGCCCAAACTAAGGGAGCTTACCTCAGAATCACTGAAGCGTACCTAACAGAGGAGGCTCCAGCTACTGAATCTCTTGGAAATGAAGAAAATTATTTTAAAGCCCAGTGAGTAAATATTTCAAATAGAACATACCTCTCCGATCTTTCACTATTTTTTTAAGCTGTGAGTGCTGCTTGGCAAAAGTGATGATGTGGAGATGCCAGCATTGGACTGGGGTGGGCACAGTAAGAAGTCTCACAACACCAGGTTAAAGTCCAACAGGTTTTTTTTTGGAATCACAAGCTTTCGGAGCACTGCTCGTTCATCAGGTGAGTGGGCAAAAGGAAAGTGCTTTGGAGTTGGGTGAAAACAGGGGGTTTCAAGGAGTATCTTTGTAAGGGATAAGTAGAAATTAAAGGGCTAATTTCAAGCTAAATTAGTTTGTTAACCTACTAACTAAAAGCTGCTCTTTTTGATTGGGTATAGTTTAGCTGCATTTCTGAAACAGGAGTTAGCTGAGTCACTCTCAGCTGAAGTTGGTTAAAGGAACAACTTGTTCATTCCAGTTTCTAAAGCATTGTTTTTTGGGGCCTATAAAAAGGGAGGCAACGATCAAGGCTGCTTGGCAAAACAAGTGCGCTTTGGAGTTTGGTGAGAACAGAGTTAAGAAAAACAGGAAAAGGTGAAGCTGAAAGACTGAATGTGGAGTTCAGTAGGATAGGAGTGGAGTGCAGCAGAGCTTCATAAACACAGAGAGTAAGAAAACTGATTTGGTGAGCAGTGTGTAAGATTGAATAATTGTTACTAGATTATTGTTCGCAGTTGGTAAGATCACAATTGGAAGCTGATCTGCGAGGAAGTGCGAAGCAGTGGAGCAGAGCATTCCAGAACAAAAACGGCGAGGTGAGCTGGCGGCAGAACTCAAAGTGCTGTCACTATTCAGAGAGTGAGGTGCAGCAGCAGAGGTAGCTGATTGGTGAATAACAATCAGATGGGTATTTCTTCCCTTTAACTCTTTCAGGGATGTTAGTTTGGAGTAGCTACTGCTTAAGGTAGAGGAAGGTCCCTTGTGTAATCCGTACTCTAAAGGGAGAGACGAAGAACTCAATCCTGTAGAATGCTCCTCCTGCAAAATGTGGAAAATCAGGGACACTTCCAGTGTTCCTGGTAACCATGTGTGCAGGCAATGTCTCCAGTTGCAGCTCCTGAATGACAGTATTACACAATTGGAGCTGCGGATGGACTCACAATGGAGCATCCGTGATGCTGAGGACATTGTGGATAACATGTTTAGTGAGTTGGTCACAAGCAATGACTGCACAGGTGGAAAAGCATTGGGTGACCCCCGGGAAGAGTGGTAGGTGTCGATAGGTAGTGCAGGAGTCCCCTGTGGTCATCCCCCTCTCAAACACATATACCATTTTTGATACTATTGGGATATTGGCCTCTCTGTGGTCACAAATGAGTCTTTCAAATGGTATGTTGCTTCCCTGGTGCCACGGTCAGGGATGCCTCAGTATAGCTGCAGGGCATTCTGGAGGGGATGGGTGAGCATCCATGGTTGTGGTACATGGTATCAATGACATGGGTAGAAAAAGGGATGAGGTCCTGCAAGAGTAATTTAGGGAGTTGGGTAATAGATTAAAGAGCAGGACTTTGAAGTTTTTTTATTCATTTGTGGAACATGGGTGTTGCTGGCTGGCCTAGTTGCCCTTGGAGGCAGTTGCAGTCAACCACATTGCTGCGGCTGTGGAGTCACATGTAGGCCAGTCCAGGTAAGGATGGCAGATTTCCTTTCCTAAAGGACATTAGAGAACCACGTGGGCTTTTCTGACGATTGACAATGGTTTTATGGTCATCAGTAGATTCTTAATTCCAGATATATTTTATTGAATTCCAATTTCACCATCTGCTGTGGTGGGATTCGAACCTGGGTCACCAGAACATTAGCTGAGTTTCTGGATTAATAGTCTAGCAATAATACCACTAGGCCATCGCCTCTCCATCCGGATTACTTCCTGTAGTAGGGCAGAATTCAGTATTGGGGCAAATCCAGGGTGTGCATGTAACAGCAGGAAAAGGAATGTCTAAAAAAGGTCCACTGTAACTGTGGGCAGACATGCCCAATTAACATCTCAGACTGCCAACACAGTTACTTTACAAGTGAGATCATTTCAAGGCCTTGGCGAACAATGCAGGGTTGATACTGATTAGCAAGGCTTCACTGAGTCTCGAGAAGCCATTGTTCCTAGAAACTGGGGAGATGGGATGGTTATCACACCATTGAAACCTATTCATCACGCACATCGCTTTTGTATCACAAAACAGATAGACACGGATAGCCGCACACAACCGATTAACGTGAAGTGCCCAGGACAATAGACCCACCTAATGTGATCAACTATAATCAATTCAAGCTATTTGTATCAATGATATCCTGTATTACAATCTGGACCCCAGAGAACTGTAGAAGTAATGTGTACAGCCTTTGTATCTTCAGAATCAGCCTAGATACAGACTGGACTTTACTGGGTCTGGGCTGATTCTCCCTCATGCATGTGGAAATAAAACCGTTTTACTGAAGCCTGACACAGACTAAAAGACTCCTCGTTTATTCCCTCCTACACTTCCAGTGTCATGTGTTACTGAGTATAGGAATTGGAAGATAGGTTGGATGAATGTGTGGCTAGAGGGATGGTTTTTGGATCATTAGGACAGTTTCTGGGGACAGTGAATTCTATACAAGCTGGACGTGTTGCACCTGAATTGGAACAAGTCCACTATCCTTGCTGGAAGGTTTGCTCATGCTTTTGGGGAGGCTTTAAATTAATTGGGCAAGGGGATGGGACACAGTAGATGCATAGTTGGGAGCAAGGTTCAGTGAGATATAGGAGAAAAACTAGGACAGTCCAGCAGGCAGAGAAGATATGGCCATGATAATGCAAATGGGAGGATTGGAATGCTAAATGCATCTATTTTAATACAAGGTGCCTGTCTGATAAGGCAGATAAACTTAGGGTATTAATTAGCAAGTGGAAATACGATATTGTTGCAATCACTGAAACACAGTTGAAAGAAAGGCAGGACTGGCAACTCAACATTCCAGGGTATAGAAGTTTTAGGCATGATAGGGGAGGATGCAAGAGAGGAGAGGGCCTCACATTATTGGTAAGTGACCATCACTGCAGTAATGAGAGAGAACATCTTAGAAGGCTCTTCAAATGGTAAAATGGACAGAGCAATGGCAGATGGAATTTAATCCCATAAATATGAGGTGATGCATTTTGGGAGGTCTAATAAGGACAGGATATACACAATGAACGGTAGGTCCCTAAGGAATGTTGAGAAAAAATGGGACGACTGTATAAGTCCATAGATCCCTGAAGGTGGCAGCACAGGTAGATAGGGTGATGAAGAAGGAAGACTGAATGTTTGCCTTCATTAGCTGGGGCATAGAATATAGGAGAGGGAGGTCTTGGTACAACTTTATACAACATTGGTTTGGCCACAGATGGAATATGGTGTACTGTTCTGGTCACCACACTATCAAAAGGATATGATTGCACTGGCGAGGGTGCAGAGGAAGTTAGCAGGATAGTGCCTGGGATGGAAAGTTTCAGCTATGAGGAGAGACTGGATAGGCTGGGTTTGTTTTCCCTGGAGCAGAGGAGGCCGAGAGTGGATCTGAGAGATATACAAAATTAAGAGTCTGAGATAGGGTAGATCGTAAGAATCTTTTCCCCATGGCAGGGTTGTCCAAGACCTGAGGGCATAGTTTTAATGTGAGGAGTTAGTGGTTTAGAGGGGATCTGGGGAAATACTTTTTCATCCCAGAGGGTGGTGGAAATATGGAACATGCTGCCAAAGAGGGTGGTGGAGACAGGTGCACTCAACATTTAAGAAGCGTCTGGACAGATATTAAATTGCCAAGGCATAATAGGCTATGGTCCAAGTGCTGGTAAATGGGATTAATATAGATTGGTATTTGATGGTTGGCATAGACATGGTGGGCCAAAGGGCCTGTTTCTGTGCTGTAAAGTTAATTTGTTCTTGCTTCAAGATATTCTCATGGCATGGAGAAATTCAGCATACAGATTTGATGATTTTAAAAAAATAGAAACACTTTAAAGATTACTTTGGTGAATACACAGAAATTACACTTGCTTAGAAAAAATGTCATTTTCAGTAATTTGAAAAAGATTAAATATAATGGAGTGAGGGGGAACTAATAACTCGCTTCAGATATCATAAATGCAAAACCCAGATTGTTTCTTTTACATTCATTTCTTCCTGCACTTTATTTTATGTTGTCCCTTTGAAGTCTGATAATCAAGATGCTCAATCCATTTGATGCTTAAGACTATTTTCATGACAACTCAAATCTTTGACGTAATTGCAGTTAAATTGCTGCATGTTTTTACAAGGAAACACCCTTCCAATGTACATTTTGGAAATTATTTAACCCAAATTATTTTGTTCAGTGTTGCAATATTTGAAATGCTGTAGTTTGGCAGACTGCTTTAGGAGCACGCTGGCAGAAGTTATGGATGTACAACAATCCAGTAGGAAACTTGCGTTGTATGGGTAGGTAGTGTCCCAGTTGAGACGGGAAGGAAAAAATAAATACATCTCTGTCAGCCTGGCTAGTTTATAAGATTATTATTTTTCTCTGATTTTCAAAATAGATAATGATTCCAGCTGATCACTTGCTAGCTTCCGAAGTTTCTGAGCAGATTGAAAGTGAGCAAAGGCTAACAACTCAAACCATGTGGAATGTAACATTTGTATCGTTTAAACATTCTAGTCAACACAATGGGGTAGCAGACAAGATATCTAACCCAGCAAGCTATGGACAAATGCAGCTGTTTTAACCTCCAATATGGTGTTAATAACCTGACCATTACCTGTTCCAAAACACAAGTGCTGCGTTAGTCAACAAGAAAGCACACTATCATATTACCAAGACTTGAGTTTTCTGAATTCCTTAAATAAATAAGCTGCTGGGTCTTATCATCTGTCTTCTGTTTGACCTCCGAAGAGAACAGTAACTCCAGGCAAACAGCAGGTCACTGTCTACCAGCTTACCATCGAACAGGTAGCAGCAGCAGGAGCTCTGTCCAGGCACAACTGCCTGACCACCATCTGCACTGTGAATTCCTGGAACATTAGAACTGGTGCACTCAAGCCAAATTCAACTTGACCTGTTTTCTCCCCTTGTGGAAGTCTCACTTCTGGGAGGAAAAATCACCCTGCGACAGCCTACTAACCTTACCCTCTGAACAAACACTCTATTAGACTTTTGATTCTGGACTCACATAAAACCCTACCTTGTATTTCATTACGGTATGGCCCTGTACACCTTTCTTTCCCTTGACTCTTTTATTGCGTATGTGCAAAAGGGGCGGTCATTACAAAATCCCTTTTCTGTGTTTTGCGTGGAGTAAACCAACCCTTTTGTTTTAATCCTGTCTGCAGTTTGCTCTTAAGTTCATAGAGGATTAGAACACTACTATTCCAAGGGTGGAGGAAAATACCTATAAAGGGCAAAATCAAAACTACCTTTCTGTTTATGGATGGGTAGTGAAAGGAGAAATCGGGGCTGCTTAAATTAATCCCCTTCCTGTCTGTAACAGTTGTATAGTCATAATGTTAATGGATTAGCAGCCCAGAGGCCTAAACTAATAATCTGAAGATGTGAATTCAAATTCCACCAAGGTGGTTTACAAATCACCTAGTGGGTAATGGTAGCATAGTTATAATGTTACTGCACTAGTAAAGCAGATGCCCAGGCTAGTGCACTGGGGACATATCTTCAATCCTACCACAGCAGCAGGTGGAATTTAAATTTAAGTAATAAAACTGAAATATAAAGCTCGAGTCAGTGATGGTGACCGTGCATCAATTGTTATAAAGACTCATCTGGTTCAGTAATCCTTGCCTAAGGAGAAAAGTTACCTTCCTTATCCAGTCTGATCTACATGTGATTCCAGACCCACAGGAATGGGGTTGACTCCTAAATAGTCTCAGTTCAAGGGCAATTAGAGATGGGAAACAATCCTGGCAAAACCACATCCCAAAAATGAATAAAGGTTTTTAAAAAAAAAAACACTTACCAATGATGAGTTTGGGTTCTAACAGGTCCAATTGGCTCTAGAGCTCATTACAACTTGGTCCAACCATGAACAAATGAGTGGAGTTCAGAAACAAAGTGAAAGTTACTTCCCTTGACAATAAAGGTGGCATTTGATAGAATGTGGCACCAAAGTGTCCCAGTAAAAAATTAAGTCAATGGGAGCTCACTGGCTCATGTCCTAACAAGCACAAAGGAAGATGGTTGTCGTTATTTGAGGCCTATCACCTTGGCTTGAAGACATTATTGCAAAAGTTCCTCAGGATGTTCTAGGTCCAACAATATTCAGCTGCTCCATCATTGAACTTCATTCTGTCATAAGGTCAGAAGTGAGGGATTGTACAGTTATCGGTGAACAATGTTTAATTCCATTTGTGACTGTTTCGGAGAAGATGGAGGGGATCACCATCAACCGGAAACTGAACCATCCACATAAAATACAAATCTTAAATTTTCAGATGGCCAGGTTTCCTTTTATCCCTGCCAACTCCAACTGTTTTGCAGCAATTTTATGCTCAATTGAATGTCAATTAGCTGCAGGTGGAACTGCTGCTCCTCACCTGGGAGGAAGGCCTGCCTAAGAGTGTAAGTGTCTCAGCTCCTGACTTCCCAACCATCTACAAAGCACATGTCACATGGTATACCCTCCATTTCCCTGGATGGATGTGTGATTGTAACAACTCTCAAAGACAAACAGCATTCAGGACAAACAGTCCACTTGATTGGTGCCTCATTCCACCATCTTCAACATTCACTCCTTCCACTATTAGTGCCTGGCAGCAGCAGTGTGCACCATCTTCAAGATGCAGTGCAGCACCTCTCCAAGGGTGCTTCAAAGCAATTTCCAAACTCGTGACCTCTATTACCTTGAAGGACAAGGGAAGGAACCACATCCTGCAAGTTCCCCTCCAAGACCCAAACCACCTTGCCTTGGAAATGTATTTCTATTTGTTCATCCTTGCTGTGTCAAAATCCTGGAACACCCTATTTAGCAGCACTGTGGGCGCACCTCCACTGTACAGACTTAAGCAGTTCAAGAAGGCAGCTTACCACCACCTTGTCAAGGGCAATTAGGGGTGGATAATAAGTGCTGGCCTAGCCTGCAATGCTCTATCCTTGTTATTTTTGTTGCAATACTGTTTGGGAGGAAGCTCAAGGATGTTGACCCAGCAACAGTGAAGGAGAGATGACATAGTTTCAAGTCAGGATGGTGTGTGGCTGGAGTGGGAACTTGCAGGTAGTGGTGTTCCCATGCATTTGCTGCCCTTATCCTTTTAGGTGGTGGAAGTCATGGATTTGGCAGGCGCTTTTGAAGGAGTTTTGCAGTGTATCTTGTAGATGGTGTGCTCTGCTGCCAATGTGAGCTAGTGGTGGAGGGAATTAATGTTGATGGTAGTTGGGGTGTTAATCAAGCTGCTTGCTTTGTCCTGGATGGTGTTGAACTTCTTGAATTGAGCTGCATGCATGCAGGTAAGTGGACAGGATACCATTACACTCCTGACTTGTGGCTTGTAGCTGGTGGGCAGGCTTTCGGGTCAGGTGGTGAGTTATTCGCTACAGAATTCCCAGCCTCTAACCTGCTCTTGCAGCCACAGTATTTATATGGCTTGTGCAGTTCAGATTCTGGTCAATGGTCACCCCCAGGATATTGATAGTGGGAGAATCAGCAATGACAATGCCATTGAATTTCACGAGGAGGTGGTTAGATTCTCTTTTGTTGGAGATGGTCATTGCCAGGCACTTGTGCGGCATGAATGTTGCTTGCCACTTGTCAGCCCAAGCTTGGATATTGTCGAGATCTTGCTGCATATGGACATGGACTGCTTCATTATATGCTACTGAACTTGATGCAGTCATCTGCTCATCCTTATTTCTGACTTCATGAGGGAGGGAAGTTCATTGATGAAGCAGCTAAAAATGGTTGGGCCTAGGAGACAATCCTGAGGAATTCCTGCAGTGATGTCCTGTGACTGAGGTGACCTCCAACAGCCACAAACATCCACCTTTGTGCTCGCTATGACTCACACCACTGGAGAATTTTCCTCCTGATTCCCATTAATAATGTTTCTAGAGCTCCTTGATGCTACACTCATCAAAGCCTGCTCTGATGTCAAGTCACTTTTATCTCACCTCTTGAGTCCTTTTGTCCATGTTTGGATTAAGGGTCAAATGAGATTAGGAGCAATAAACTCCAAAGCTTGACTTTAATCTGAATTACTGCTCAGCAGCCAGATCCTTCCTTCCTTGTCCTGACAAATATTAGACTCTCATAATTTTCTGAAAAGGTTACCTCAGAATTTTAAGTGACTTAGCCAAAGCCTACCTCCTTAGGTAGCACTTTTAGCCCACTGGAGATATTTGAATTTAATAAAATTAGAAACCCTACAGTGCAGAAGGCCATTTGGTCCATCGAGGTGCACCAACAATAATCCCACCCAGGCCCTATCCCCGCAATCCCTCATATTTACCCTGCTAGTCCCCCTGACACAAGGGGCAATTTGGCATAGCCAATTAACCTAACCCGCACACCTTTGGAGTGTGGGAGGAAATTGGAGCACCCGGAGGAAACCCATGCAGACACGGGGAGAACATGCAAACTCTACACAGACAGTCACCCAAGGCCGGAATTGAACCTGGGTCCCTGGCACTGAGGCAGCCTTGCTAACCACTGTGCCACCGTGCCACCCTGGATGACCACAAAACACTGTTGATTCATAAAAACTCATCTGGTTCACTAATGTTCTTTCATCCTTACCTGGTCTGGCCTCTATGTGACTCCAGATCCACAGCAATATGCTTGATTATTAAATGGTCTCTGGAATGGGCAACAAATGAGACTCAGCCATTGACACCCAAACCCCATGAATGATAGGGGGAAAAAAAACCCTTTTGCCACGTAATTCACCCTTTAATTTTCCCTCTGGCCTCTTCAAACTACACCCCCCACCCTTGCTCAACCTCCAAGTCTAGATTTATATGTCAGTCCTGCCTCCTCAGCACTGAGTACTGCTTCTCGTCTGAACAGTGGCTCCTGGTAAGATTGCTGAGACAAGAGAGTTATTGGCAAATCCAATTGGCTGGCAGCTCACTAGAGTGTGACTTCCTCCTGAGAAAGGGCTGAAAGTCTCTTACTAAAGCAGAGAATGCTGCTCTTAATGCTACTGTTAAATTAACATGGGGCAGCTGTCAAGATTTTGGATGGTTTCACATCAAAATTTTAGCTGGGACGGAGGCAGTGACTTGGGTGTCCTTAAAATCCTTGATCTCTCCCATTCACACTTTGTCTCTACTGGTCAGTTCTGAATCTTCTTTCGCTGCCTCTCGCCCATTTTTTACCTCTTCGTAACTCTCTACTGGTTTTTAGGGATTTCTATTTGTCGACTCTCAAATCTCTTTCACAGATTCCCAGCTTCTCAACATTTAGAAAGTATTCCAGTCTATCTGTCTTAGTTCTAAAATGGATGACCACACTTCCCCAAATTGAATTACATATTTTTGCCCGTTGACTTAATCTATCAATGTCACTTTGTATCTTTCTGCTCACATCCACAAGATTTACGGTGCACCTAACTCAGGGTCATCAGCAAACTTGGACATTTAGCTCTCCATTCCTTGATCCATGTCATTTATAAATTCAGTGAAAAGCTGAGACCCTGTTACAGGTCCCTGTTACAAGTACCACCTTGTCAATAGAGTACCTAGCCGCTGTCTCTACTCTCTGTCCTACCCCCTAACCAGTTGCATTCAAGAGACTGTTTCTAATTCCATTGACTCCCATTTTCCTAACAGTCTCTTGTGTAGAACCTTATCAAAAGTTTAAAGGGAATTAATGGATGGTATTTCCAATATTTGTCTTTGGAAAACAAAAGTGCCCTCATTTTAAATAATTTGCTGTGTTTATTACGTGATGATCGTGTGCTAAGAAAATCTTGTATTTTTTGGTGTGCAATGTCCCTTTAAGACCAAATGGGCTGGGAGTAGTCTGAAATAGGGTTAATTGGTTTCCTGATTATGACATTATGTTTCAAGAAATGTCCATGTGACCGGAGGTTACCATGCAGATGAACAACTGGGAAGCAAAGAGTAAATAATGAGCCAAGATTTCGAATGAACAGGCTCAGCCTCAGACAGCTGCGGTTATAGTGAATACAGTTTGTAGTGGGAATCCTAAAGACAATAGCTATGGTTTTCCCATTATTTAGTTAGGGGAAAAAAAATAATTGGTTGGATCAGCCTGAGTTTTCTGTTTGTCAGTTCAGAGCACATCAAGCAGTCATGCATAGAGAAAACAGTTTTCTGTTTGGCAGTCTTCAAACAGATCCTGGCATTTAACTATATCCATGGGAATAGAGCACAGACCCTGTTAACGTGTGTGTTATCCAGTTGGAAAAAGCAGAGTGATGAGGACAGGAAAGGCAAAGGATTGAGGATTGGATAAGATCAATTGCTGTTGTTTGTGTTGCCAGAGACCACCAGATCATTTAAAAGGGTAGAAAGGGGATTCTGTGCCATCAAGACTGTTATGACCTGAGGGAGAGAGGTTTTGTAGACGTGTGCCTTGTCAATGTTGATCATGTCTGGGCGTTGAATGGAATATGACTACTGGTGAATGTAACTCGAGGGTCAAAACAATGGAGCAGGAAGTTATAGACGTCTACAAAATAATGAGGGGCACAGATCAGCGAGATAGTCAATATCTTTTCCCAAAGGTAGGGGGGTCTAAAACTAGAGGGCATATGTTTAAGGTGAGAGGGGAGAGATACAAAAGTGTCTAGGGGGGCAATTTTTTCACACAGAGGGTGATGAGTGTCTGGAACAAGCTGCTGGAGCTAGTAGTAGAGGCGGGTACAATTTTATCTTTTAAAAAGCATTTAGATAGTTACATGGGTACGATGGATGTAGAAGGATATGGGCCAAATGTGGGCAATTGGGATTAGCTTAGGGGTTTAAAGAAAAATAAGGGTGGCATGGACAAGTTGGGCCGAAGGGCCTGTTTCCATGCTGTAAACCTCTATGACTCTATGAAGTGAGAGATTTACATGGAGGAGGCCGATTTTGGAAAGTCTGAGAGATAGAACATAGTCCCAAATTTGTGCAAGAGGTAAAGTGAGTGCTTGTAACAAATTAGACCTTTCTTCGTTGCATCAACTGTTGAATGTGAAGTTTACCTCTTATTTAAAATATCTTTCATCTGATAATTGATGTTTGAATTATGTTGACTTAAGTTGGTTTGTTACAGTAAAAGTTTTTTAAAATGTCTATTTTTTTTCTGCTTGTTTCATGGGGATTCCTTTCTTTTAACGGTTATTGGTCCCGACAGGGATTATAACAATTGACCATTCCAAAGTGGCTTTACCTGATAGCTGTCCAGCAGCTTACTTGTCCAGAGAGATTTTTGGATATCATGTATAGAAAGTCGCAAGTTATGATAGCTGTCTTTAAAGTGAAGAATCTTGGGCTCATCTAAGAGTTGTCCTCCAAGGTGTTTCTCCAGCTGTATCACTTCCTACATCGGAAAAAGTGAATTAAAAATAGCAATTTGTTACACAAAAGTCTTGAAATAACACTAAATATTAGCTTAACCAAAAAATGTTGTTCGGTTCTTTAAATGAGGAATTAATTAATCTAGTTTAATGGTTTTTAAGAATAATAAATTACTTTAAAATGAGTTGACACCTTAATTAAAATTAGGTTGGAGTGGGTGATATTACAGAGGTGGAAATAGCAGATTTAAATATGGATCAAAAATATCCACATCTCCACATCAAAAATATGGTCAGATCATAATCTTGCCATTAATCACCAAGGTTACAAATAATCAAGCTAAGCCTCAGAAGCTGCCACAGAGAGGGTGGCTTGTAAATAGAGTTTATAGTGGGAGCCCTAAAGACGATAGCAATGGTTTTCCCATTATTTAGTTGGGGGGAAAAAAATTCTGCTTCTCTAATATTGGATGTTGGACAGGCAGTCTGACAAATTAGGGATGATAGACAGGGAGAGATTTGGAGTGGCGAAGAGGGTCTTTCTCTACACCCTAGCTATGACTGTAACACAACATTCTGCACCCTCTCCTTTCCTTCTCTATGTACGGTATGCTTTGTACGCGCAAGAAACAATACTTTCACTGTATACTAATATATTTGAGAATAATAATTCAAATCAAAAAAGATGTCATCAGCGTATCCGTGGGAAGTCGTGCTGTGTTTTTGAATGGGGTCAGATGGGCAGCATTTGGATGAGAAATAGAACAGGACCAGGGATAGATCCTTGGTCACACCGGTGCATGAGTGGAAAGAGATACAATTGCAGATGATTCTCCAGTTAGTGGTTCGTCTCTCCACTTTGGTGTTCATACTTAAGAGCCAAAGCACTCATTCTCCAACCTATTAAACCACTCAGAAGCATCTGGGAGCCTGATTGGGATTGAATCTTAAAGTTAGATCTGCCAACGGCCTGCTGCAAATGGAGGGGACTGGGTGCCTGACTTTAATGACAATTTATCTCCTTTAAAACAAACTGCACCTACAATCCCATTGCCACATGGTGCCATGCCATTTTGTTCATTTCTCCCACACCCATCTCCTTTATAAATCAAATCCTTTCTCCTCCCATTGTCACTTTCTGTCATTTTAAAACATTCCTTTCCTCCTGCCATCTTCTGATTTTTTTTTTAAACACCCTTCTCTCAGGTTTTATGTTTTCTTAACTTCTCTTGTTATATATTTATTCAACTCCTCTAATCTCCTTCTGCCTTTTAATATCTAATTCCCGCCCCCAAAATATTCATTTCAGCTAATAAGCATCAGCTCAAAATGAACAATAATGACGATACATGAAGGGCGGAAAGGGAAGTTGAAGACTGACAGCAAGCAGCTAAACAATAAACAAAAATAACAGTAAATTAACACTACAAAACAGAACTATTAAATGATTGATACACTACTACAATCTGGACAAACCTCTAGCAGCATAAACATATCAGACTATGGTGTGACTTCCTATAAACAACACCATAAGAAATATAAAACCTGTATTTATGCCACAATATATATGCTCTGCACCCTCAAGTGACAGTTCAAAGCCAAAGAGAATTGTAATGTAAAAGAACACTTGGCAATAAGCTGCTTCTCTTAGTTCTGGGTTATATAACATGCAACGTCATGACCGGCACGGTGGCATAATGGTTAGCACTCCTGCTTCTCAATGCCAAGGATGTGTTTAATTCTGGCTTTGGGTGACTGTGTGGAGTTTACACATTCTCCCCATGTCTGCATAGATTTCATCCGGTTTACCCCCACACTCCAAAGATGTGCAGGCTAGGTGGATTGGTCATGCTAAATTGCCCCTTAGTGTCCCAAGATGTGTAGATTAGATGGATTTGCCATGGTAAATGTATGGGGTCACAGGGATAAGATGAGGGAAAGGGCCTGGGTAAGGTTGTCAGAGAGCCGGTGCAGACTCGTTGGGCTGAATGGCGGCCTCCTGTATTGTATGGATTCTATGATCTCTTCCTTTCATTTATTTAATCTCCAACAAGCCTAAGCATCAATTTAAAAAATACATGCAGCTATTAAACCGTGGTGGCCTTCTACACACTGGAAATGTTTGCTGTAATGTCTCGGATGAGAACACCTTGATTCAATGACTCAGAAATGAGGCTCCTGTTGAACAGGCGAGGGCATAGCCAGGCCGATTTTCTTAGCACAAAGGGCAGGAGCTGTCCAGGCAGTATCTGCAGCAAGCCTGGAGTATGTGGCTGAAAATACCAAGCCAGGACCATCACCTCCAGGACACTGGTGTTCCAGGGGCACAAGCACTTCAGTGGCCTGACTCTACTTCTGCGCATTACCCTTTACCACAGCACTTATCCTCGCCCCCAAACATTTCAAACACTATCTACCACAACCCATTTGCTTCTCCGTTAATGAGGAAGGGATAATGCATTATCTCCCCTTTCCATTCCAGTTTCACCCTCGCCTGCTGGTGCTACACTCAAAAAGCACAGACAGCTTTCTGCTTTCATTTGGCAAGTGACTAAACACAGTTAACTGTTCCAAGAAGGAAACTAGCTAATTGCATATGGGTATTAATATGGACGATTTAATTACTCCTTACAAGTAGGAAAATCTCATAGTCAACAGGACAACGATAGATTGTTTCCACAAGCTTCAAATATTTCTGTGGGGTAATGTTCCAAAATTAATCATCCAATGCTTTTGCTGACTTATTACAAATGATCCTCGAGTTCATAGTCAATGACAGTTGGAAGGTAATAGCTTGTTCTTTGCTTAGAACTCATGAATTGTTTGGATAACTCCCTACTGAAACATAAATGGGCTTCTCTGATTTTTAAAATTGCTTTGAAGCAGCATAATAAACAGTCAATTTTCCTTAAGGAATTACAGATAATAACTACCTTTTGCAAGTAATTTACTGACAACATTTTTCATAAAATTAAACTTCCAAGATACAGCTGGAAATTTTGGCTTAAACCTAAATCTGTAATGATGCTGGCTCACATATCAACCAGTCTCTCGTAGTAACTTCAGTGGGAGTCCATCAAAATAGCCACAAACACAACCAGATCACAGCCTTGCACCAATGTTTCCAGGATGATTGGTGGCATAACTACTGTCCATCTCCTAAAATGATTATCATATAAGAGGGGATGATGGTGAGTTGGTGTGGGCTCATTCTAAGACAGAAGTTCCCACACCTCGGGCTCCATTCTGGACCTAGCATATAATTGGTGAAGACATACCTGGTTTTACTGAATGTTAGTCATGGTGTGGAGATGCCGGCGTTGGACTGGGGTGAACACAGTAAGAGTTTCAACAACACCAGGTTAAAGTCCAACAGGTTTATTTGGTAACAAATACCATTAGCTTTCGGAGCGCTGCTCCTTCGTCAGACATTTCCACTCCACCTGACGAAGGAGCAGCGCTCCGAAAGCTAATGGTATTTGCTACCAAATAAACCTGTTGGACTTTAACCTGGTGTTGTTAAAACTCTTACTGAATGTAGCAGAGCTGAGGCGCACATGGCGATACAGGCCAACTGCATCCATACAGCAGAGAAGACAGAAGATACACACGGAGGCCCCATGATGTTCACCTGATGCATCATAGCAAACTTTGACTTTGGCCAGTTTTGGTATGTGGCAAGTGGAAAAATTGGGCCATCTGATATGATGACCAGTATTTTGTGACCTCACGCGGGTGAGGCGTGTAAAATCCTGCCCGAGGGCAATGGAGAATTCTGTTCTGCGAGCCTCGCCTGCCCCGATTCCAGGGTGGGCGTGCCAGTAAAATTCCAGCCAATCAGTTTGCGACCAGAGCCATTTTAATGGTTGGAGCTCATTTAAATTTAATTGGCAGACAGCTCATCCATTTGCAGAGATAACAGGTGGCCAGCTAACTTCGGGGAGGAAATTTCCAAAAAGCCTAAGCATCAATTTAAAAAATCCACACAGCTATTAAAGTGAGGTGGCCTTTTACACACTGGAAATGTTTCCTGGCTTTGGGAGATTTGAGCTGTATTTCTTGGATGAGAGCACCTTGATTTTGTGATTCAGAAATGGAGGTTCTTGTTGAATAGGTGAGGGCAATAAGGCCAATTTCTTGCTACATTGATATACATAGATAGAAGCAGCAGAGGTGTGTGTGTCAAACTAAAACTGAATCGCATGACATACTTCCCTTCCGGTGAAGTCATGCTTCTATCATTTAAAGGCATATTAAAACAAAATTCCCACAGAAATTGGAATCTTGATCTGTATCGGAGCTCCAACTGCAACTCTTTGAAGTTCCAAATTTGTTCATTATTCTCCATTTCCTCCTATCAGAATAGAGTGGCCACAACGACCCAATGGTGAACGCTGTGCATTCTCTCTTTGAGCTTCTCTAAAGTCCATTTGAATGCGTATGGTGCATAACTGCCTGTTCCATTGCCAGATCTTGTTGGACCACATTAAATGCTATTATGCCCTGTTGTCTACCAAACTGGTTATTGCAGTAGTTTCACCCTGGAGAGAAAATCTAACCATTTGCTTCTTTTCTCCTTGCCAATGTTACCTTAAACACCTCCTCTCTGCCTCCACTGTCCTCATGTCTAACGACAAATTCATAGGCTTCTTTGTTATTAATACTGAGATCATCCATTTCAGTTGCTTCTAAAACATCACTCCATTTGTTCACAAAGCCAAGTTTCTTCCACAGTCCTGCTTTCATCTCCAGTTTCCTTACTTGCTCATTCCTTGTCCAGGCTCCTTTTGAACATTAGACCCGTCGTTTACACTGTCAACCCTACTCCAACTTCCTTTCCGAGTCCCACACAAGCTGATATTGTGAACAATTTTCTCTCCTCGGCTACTGCACTTTCCCCTTTAAAATCAGCTGCTTATTCCCCCCCTCAAAAATCCACCATGACGCTACTACCCTATCACCAGCGATAGTTTTGTTCCCCCCTAGATTTCTTTATTATCCCTTCCTAAATCTGAGCCTATCTTTCTTGCAACTACAAGCTTGAATTTTTCCAATCAAGTTTCCACAGCACTGAAGCAGCATGAATCAAAGCCACAAATGTCATCCTAGGTGATTGCATCCAGTTTGTGCTATCATTCTTCATCCTGCTCTATCTGTGCAGGCGTTGATATGGTCAATCACACCATTCTCTAATGCTTCTCCTCCATTATCCAGCTGAATGGTGTTGCCCTCTCCTGGTTCCATACTTACCCAGTCAGATGTGATGCAAATAATCTCCTGCAAAGGTTTCTCTTCACACCCCAATGCCAGTAAAAATTGGAATCTCCAAACATCTATCCCTTTCCCCCTCCTCTTTTTCATCTACATGATGTCAGGTTCCACACGTACTCTGAAGATACCTAACCACACCTCTCTGAATCTTTTAACCTGTGTTGTCAACTTACTTGTCTGATTTCCAATCCTAGATGAACTATAATTTCCTCCAATTAAGCATTGCAATGACTGAAGCCATTGTTCTCAAACCCCACTACAAATTCTGCTCCCTTGCCATTGATTCAGTTTCCCTCCCCGGCCACTGTCTCAGATAGGATCAAACAGCTCACAGCCTCTGCGCCCTATTTGTTGAAAGCTGAGATAGATAGATTTTTAATCTGTGAGGGAATCAAGGGTTTAGAAGATACGGTGGAAAAGTGAAGTTGAGGATTATCACACCAGAGCAGTCAATATCTCGTTGGATTGGTCAAATGACCTATTCTGCTCCAATGTCTTATGGATCTTGAGCTTCTGGCCCCATATCTTCTTTATCACATAACTTCCATGTAAGAGAGTTCATCTACCTCCTGCTTCAGCCCATCTGTTTCTAAACCCTCATCCATGTTTTTATTCCCTTCAGATTCAACTATTGGGCGGCATGGTAGCACAGTGGTTAGCACTGCTACCTTGCAGCGCCAGCGACCCGTGTTCAATTCCCGGCCTGGGTCACTGTCTGTGTGGAGTTTGCACATTCTCCTCGTGTTTGTGTGGGTTTCCTCCGGGTGCTCTGGTTTCCTCCCACAGTCCAAAGATGTGCGAGTTAGGTTGATTGGCCATGTTAAATTGACCCTTAGTGTCGGGGGGTAAATAGATAGGGCTATGGGGATAGGGGCTGGGTGAGATAGTGGTCAGTGCTGACCCGATGGGCCATTTGGCCTCCTTCTGCACCATAGGATTTCTAATGCTCTACTGGCTGGCCTCCCGACTGAACTAAAGCTGATCCAAAATTCTGCTTTTTATATCCTAATCTGCACCAAAATCCTGATCATCAACCATCCCTTGCTCACTGACCTATGTTGGCTCCTGGTCCATTAACTCTGCAACTCAAAATTCTTATTCTTGTGTTAAAAATGTTTTGATGGCATTAGCTCTCCCTATTTCTGTAATCACATCTAGTTGTACCTTTCTCTATGATCCTGCTATTCTGTGAAAACCCTACTCCTGTCACTCTACCTTTGTCAGCTGTGCCTTTTAGTTGTTCAAGAAATAAGAAAGAGACTTGCGCTTAGAGAGTGCTTGACATGACCGCCAGATATTCCAAAGTACGTTACAGTCAGTGGAGGGGCAAGGTGGCACAGTGGTTAGCACTGCTGCCTCAGCTCCAGAGACCTGGGTTCGATTGAGTCATTGTCTGTGTCTGTTTCATCTGAGTGTTCCGATTTCCTCCCACAGTCCAAAGATGCATGGGTTAGGTGCATTGGCTCTGCTAAATTGCCCCTTAGTGTCCTGGGATGTGTAGGTTAGAAGGACCAGCAGGGTAGATATGTGGGGTTACCGGGATAGGGCCTAGGTGGGTTTGTTGTCGGTGCAGACTCGATGGGCTGAATGGCCTTCTTCTGCACTGTAGGGCTCCTATGATTTCTAAATACATTTGAAGCAAAATCACTGTTGTAATGTAGGAAACATGGCAACCAATTTGTGCACAGCAAGCTCCCACAAAAAGCAGTGATGATGACCAGGTAGCTGTTTTGGTAACCGAGGGATAAATATTGGCCAGGTCACTGAGGATAACTCCAAAAGCAGAACACTGCCGATACGGGAAATCTAAACTAAAAATGCAAGCAGATTAGGACATCGAGTTAGAGAAACAAAGGCTAGAATTCTCCACCTCATTCACCCTGTCACTGCTGCTAGTGAGAACTGAGAATATGGCACTCAGCCAAAACTCCATTCACTGCAGCGGGACTGGAGAATCCCAGCCACAAGCAAGGTCGGAGTAACAATGTTTCAAGTCTGTGACCTGCCATCAGAATGGGGGAAAAGTTAGTGATTTTAATAGGTTGGATGGGACAAGGACAAAAAGGAAGATCTGTGATGGGGTGGAAGATGAGAGAAATTGAATAACAGAAATGTTGGTTCTCCAAGGCCAAAGGGAATATAGATGGGACAAGTAAAAAAACAAAAGATCTGCCTAAAGCAGGGCTGCTGCTAACTTTAAAGAAAAAAGCCAAAACATGTAGAGAAAAGGAAAGAAAATAGGGGACAGAGTTTATGGTCTGCAATTGTTGAACTCATTATTGAGTCCAGAACACTGGAGTGCCCAACTGAAAGCTGGTCCTAAAGTTTACACTGAGCCCCACTGGAGCAGTGCCATAGGCCCAGTTATATCATTGAAGGGTGGCACAGTGACACTGAAGGTGGCACGGTGGCACAGTGGTTAGCACTGCTGCCTTACAGCGCCAGGGACCCGGGTTCGATTCCTGGCTTGTGTCAAGTGCAGTAGATTATATCTTGAAATGCATGATTGTAAATATGCTGTAATTAGTAGTTATAAACAATCATTGCACAGCATTGCCATTAATAATATCAATTCTTGCAAGCTGTGCCATTAAATCATATCTGGCCATCTGAACCATTTTTGGATTTCTATGACACCACTGTGTATGGAGATGGGTAGATGGATGGTGCTATTAGGAAAACGTGAACAGCTCCCAGCAGTCTATTATGATAGGCTTCATTATATCTGAATATGTAGCTCTTTCAACAAATCAGAAACAACCATGTGATTACCACTGGGGAAATCGTGACTTGAGGCAGCTTAATTAGTTCAGAAACAGCAGTGTTAAGTATTAAGTTAATTTTTGTTGCCAGTGTCTTTCCTGTTTTACAACAAGGTCTAATATAATCAATCAGAATGACAGACCAGTACTATAATGTGTCGTCGTACTATCAGCACTACAGTGTTGAAGTGGATGATTTTACCTCCATTATGTGCCATACATGAAGTAGGCCAGATTTTGCAGTCAGTGGCAAAGCAATGTTGCTTGTCACTGACCTCAAAGAAAGCTGCTCACAAAGATGTAGTGATCTGCTGCCGTGGTTTTTTCTTCCCTTTTCCGAAGACAGTTTAACTTTGGCGCCAATTCAAGGGGATTTTTTGACATTGAGCAGCTGTGATGTTAGCAAGCTGGTAAGCAGGCAATGATATGAAAGTATTCACACAGCAAATCAGCAAGTTAAAAACACATAATAGCTTTCTCTTTTAATTTAGCTTTCCAGGTAACAAAATAAGTGATTATGAATGGATTAAGATATAGGCTAAAATCGTAGGATCATAGACACAGAAAGAGGCGAATTTGCCCATTGTGTCTGTGCCGGCTGGAAAATGAGGCACACAGTCTAATCCCAGTTTCCAGCATTTGGTCCATAGCCCTACAGGTTATGGCACTTGAGGTGAATATTTAGACATCAGTTGAGGCCTTTTTCCTCTCTGACCCATTTAAACAGCGAGTTTGAGACCTGTCTGGGGTGAAATGTATTTTCTCATCTCCCCTCCGATCTCCCTACCAATCACTTCGGGCAGGATTTTCCGATCCGCTTAACTGTGAGAATCATCATGTGCGGGACAGAAAATTTGACGGATCAGCAAAAGGTCTGTTGACTTTGGGCGGGAATGTTTGGTTCTGTGGCGGGTGGGACTGGAAAATCCTGCCTTTTAAATCTATGCCCCCGAGTCACTGACCTCTCATCTAAAGTAAACAGATCCTTCCCATCCACTCTATCTAGGCCCCAAACAATTCTGTACATCTCAATCAAATCTTCCCTCTGCCTCCTCTATTCCAAGGAGAAGAATTTCCAGCAAACTTTCCTCATAGCTGCAATTTTCCAGTTCTGGCAAAATCCTCGTAAATCTCCTCCGTGCCCGCTCTAATGCAATTACACCCTTTCTGTAATGAGGTGACCAGAACAGCATACAGTACTCAAGTTGTGGCCTAACTAATGTTTTAAAAATAAATTTTTATAATCTGTGTTTTTTAATATTATGGAGAAATTTGACATTCCACAAATATAACATTGGATTTTCAGGCTAGTGAAGGGGTGGTAGCAGTAACTACGAAAGGAATATACCATTAAAAACTCATAGTTATATCTCATTCAAGCAAAAGAAAGCCTTGCATTTGTGTAGCACTTTCATGATGTCTCAAAGCATTTTGCTGCCAATAAAATACTTTTTGAAGCGCAGTCACTGCATAAATGATAGAAATGTGGCAGCCAATTTGTGCACGGCAAACTCGCACAAACAGCGGAATGACCAGATAATTTGAGGGATAAATATTGGCCTGGACACTGGGGAAAACTTCCACGCTTTTCTTTAGCATAGATGGGATCTTTCACATTCACACAAGTAGCAGATGGGGTTTCAGAGCATCATCTCATCCAAAAAAGGCACCACTTACAGTGCAGTACTCCCTCAGTACTTCATTGGAGCAAGAGCCTTGATTTTTGTGCTCAACTCCTGGATTAGAACTTGAACTTAGAATCATAGAATCCCTACAGTGCAGGAGGCCGCCATTCGGCCCATCGAGTCTGCACCGACCACAGTCCCACCCAGGCCCTATCTCCATCACCCAGTGTATTTATCCTGCTAATCCCCCCGACACTAAGGGGTAATTTAGCATGGCCTAATCCACACATTTTTGAACCGTGGGAGGAAACCGGAGCACCCAGAGGAAACCCACGCAGACACGGGGAGAATGTGCAAACTCCACACAGACAGTGGCCCAACCCAGGTCCCTGGTGCTGTGAGGCAGCAGTGCTAACCACTGTGCCACATGCCGCTCCTCAACGTTCACTCAGAGCTGAGAGCGCTACCAAATGAGCTGTGAATGACACAATAAAGATGTGACGTAACAAGTTGTAACTTTTTCAAGAGTTGTTGCCGTGAGTGCAGCAGTTTAAAAAGTTCTCGTCCATTCACAGATTTTCTATTGTTGCCAGTTTAGGGATACCTCAACAATGCACTCACTTGAGGAACACAGAATCACTGATAGCGACTTCTGGATATCCGCATATGCGGATTCTTTTTGCTGTCAGTTTGAATGGAATAATGACAGTCAATGTGGACAGTTTCACCACCAACAAAATGCGAGCCAGTATGTTTTTGATCTCAGCTGGTCCAATGAAAGGAGAACTGGGAAGTGCAGCCAAAGTGCTTGTATACATTATGTGAGTGACAATTTATTCCAGTCTGCGATCTGCCAACAGCCATGTAAATTTTGATAATGAGGTTTGAATTGATTTACTAATCAAAGATGCACTATTTCCGTTTTTGATTACAGATCCCAAAAATTTGGCTGATGATCAGTCAACTTTCCAACTGCAGAAAGAACTGAAGATTAGGTCGTGACCGCGATTCTCCCGAATTGGGACTAAGTGCCCATGCCAGCGAGAATCCTGGAGGGTTTCCCGCTGGTGTTAGCAGCGTCTATCAATTGGGAGAATCCCACCTGATAGATGCTGATTTAATCATAACGGTCAACCTGCCCGCTAGCCTCGCTCTTCTGAGATCGGGCCATTAAAGGGCGACCCTATCTCTGAGCTCAGACAGCACCCCCCCCACTTCAAAAACATAAATGATGGCCCCCATACTGACCAAGGGAGCACCACCAACCCCTCACCAAAGAGGAGCATCCTCCCCTCCCACCCACAAATAATGGGTTGCCCACCTGCCCACCATGCAGGCATAAGGGTGACTTGACCCAATTTCCCCCTCCTCTTCCCCTCCAGGCCACCCAATCAGGCCCATTCAGGCCATGCACCTTGGCAGTGCCAACAGTGCACTGTCCCCTGGGACTCTGGCACTGACAGCCTTGGCTTAGAGCCTTGGGCCCAATGGGGGCTTGAGGAGATAGGTCTAGTGGCCATTTGCCCCTCTGCTGCTGCCATGCTGCAGAAGAAGGATCCCTCAAGAGTCCTGCGGGTTGAGTGGACTCAGGCTGGGGCAAGGGGTTGACTTTGTCACTCTCTGCAGGAGTGGGGTGTCATGGTTGGACTGCCCCTTCTCCAAGGCAAAAGATCAAATTACTGTGGATGCTGGAGTCTGAAACCAAAAGAGAAAAAATGCTGACAAAGGGTCATCTGGACTTGAAACATCAGCTCTTTTCTCTCCTTACAGATGCTGTCAGACCTGCTGAGATTTTCCAGCATTTTTTCTCTTTTGGCAAAAGATCCAAAACCTACTCTCTGAAATCCCTAAAGAACAAAGACCATCCAAATGTCAGATACTTCATTTTCTTTCACAAAATCATCTGAAGTCATGTGGGTATAATGTGTTATGACGGAAAATCAGATGAAAAGGATCGCCACTGTACCTTCAGACCTAGTAAGGTGGGACATGGATGTTTGCTCTTTTACATAAGCAGAAAAAGCAACCACTTTAGTTTCAGATAAAGCTCGGCACAACATCGTGGGCCGAAGGGCCTGTTCTGTGCTGTACTGTTCTATGTTCTACTTGTCCTTTGATGATCACTCCTCATGTAAACAATGGTGAAACAATTAATCCCCCTGCCTTCTGCAAGTACTACCATTGATCAGGGACTGCCCTGATGGTGGCAATACCTGGAGTAGCAATGTAAGGGCTCATCAAGGTGCCTTTCAGAGGGGAGAAGTTCCATTAGTGACCATCTCTTTTACTCCACTGGCCTCAAAACTTCCCAAAGGGAAATCTTCTGGCCAGATATTTGGGGGCTTTTCGTCCCTTTCCATTTGGTGTCATTTTCTTCTGGTGCTACTGCATCTTTCTCAATGGCATTGTCTGGCTTCTTCTGTAGGTGAGAATCTCACTAAAAACCTGATGCATAACTAATGATTCCTCACCCCGAAAAATGAGTTAGGCTGATTGATCGATTCAGTCCATCCCCTAATATCTCAGGCCATTCTCTAAGAAGATCAGGCGTATGAAGCATTTCAAATTTCTTAACCTTGTTGAAAGTCCCCCTTTTTTTGAAATCCTGACTGACTACTCATGCCTTAGAGTGAGAGGGGATTGCATAGAAACTTATAAAATTCTAACAGGCGTTAGACAGGGTAGATTCAGAAAGAATGTTCCCCATGATAGAGGAGTCCAAATCTTGGGGTTATAACAAAGAACAAAGAACAACACAGCACAGGAACAGGCCCTTCGGCCCTCCAAGCCCGCGCCGCTCCCCGGTCCAGGATTGAATCCTGAATCCAGGATCCCCGCCCAATTTTCCAGCCTATCTACATCCTAATATCCTATCCACCGAGCTGTCCCTCACAGCTACGATGCTTTGTTCATCACAACCTATTAACTCACCCCCACCCCCCCATTCCAGACCATGTGATCTCCAGGGAGAGGCGAAAACCCAGAGTGAAAACCCCAGGGCCAATATGGGGAAAAAAAATCTGGTAAATTCCTCTCCGACCCCCTGAGGCGATCGAAACGAGTCCAGGAGATCACACTGGCCCAGATCAGAAAATGCTTCCCAACCCTATTCATTTCCCCTTCTGCTTTACGAACACCATCTGAATTCCCTGCCCCCGAGACAGGTTCCCAACTATCCGCAGTCTCGCTCTGTACTGGCACCAGCAAGATGATCGTAGAATGAAGCCTTGAAACGAGAAACCAGGAACAATTAGCCCGCGCCGCTCCCTGGTCCAAACTAGACCACTCTTTTGTATCCCTCCATTCCCACTCCGTTCATATAGCTGTCTAGATAAGTCTTTAACGTTCCCAGTGTGTCCTCCTCCACCACCTTGCCCGGCAACACATTCCAGGTCCCCACGACCCTCTGTGTAAAAAATGTCCTTCTGATATCTGTGTTAAACCTCCCCCCCTTCACCTTGAACCTATGACCCCTCGTGAACGTCACCACCGACCCGGGGAAAAGCTTCCCACCGTTCACCCTATCTATGCCTTTCATAATTTTATACACCTCTATTAAGTCTCCCCTCATCCTCCGTCTTTCCAAGGAGAACAACCCCAGTTTCCCCAATCTCTCCTCATAACCAAGCCCCTCCATACCAGGCAACATCCTGGTAAACCTCCTCTGTACTCTCTCCAAAGCCTCCACGTCCTTCTGGTAGTGTGGCGACCAGAACTGGACGCAGTATTCCAAATGCGGCCGAACCAACGTTCTATACATCTGCAACATCAGACCCCAACTCTTATACTCTATGCCCCGTCCTATAAAGGCAAGCATGCCATATGCCTTCTTCACCACCTTCTCCACCTGTGACGTCACCTTCAAAGATCTGTGGACTTGCACACCCAGGTCCCTCTGCGTCTCTACACCCTTTATGGTTCTTCCATTTATCGTGTAGCTCCTCCCTACATTATTCCCACCAAAATGCATCACTTCGCATTTATCAGGATTGAACTCCATCTGCCATTTCCTTGCCCAAATTTCCAGCCTATCTATATCCTTCTGTAGCCTCTGACAATGTTCCTCACTATCTGCAAGTCCTGCCAGTTTTGTGTCGTCCGCAAACTTACTGATCACCCCAGTTACTCCTTCTTCCAGATCATTTATATAAATCACAAACAGCAGAGGTCCCAATACAGAGCCCTGCGGTACACCACTAGTCACAGGCCTCCAGCCGGAAAAAGACCCTTCCACTACCACCCTCTGTCTTCTATGACCAAGCCAGTTCTCCACCCATCTAGCCACCTCCCCCTTTATCCCATGAGATCCAACCTTTTTCACTAGCCTACCATGAGGGACTTTGTCAAACGCTTTACTAAAGTCCATATAGACAACATCCACGGCCCTTCCTTCGTCAACCATTTTGGTCACTTCTTCAAAAAACACCACCAGGTTAGTGAGGCATGACCTCCCTCTCACAAAACCATGCTGACTATCGTTAATGAGTTTATTCCTTTCTAAATGCGCATACATCCTATCTCTAAGAATCTTCTCCAACAACTTCCCCACCACGGACGTCAAGCTCACCGGCTTGTAGTTTGAGGATAAGGGATAAACCTTTTAGAACTGAGGTGAGGAGAAATTTCTCCATACATTCACCACCTTCTGGGTGGAATTCACTACCACAAAATGTAGTTGATGCCAAAATGTTGTCTGATTTCAAGAAGAAATTAGATATAGTTCTTGGGGCTAAAGGGATATGGGGGAAGGCGGGGGGGATCAGGATATTGAATTTGATTATCAGCCATGATCAGAATGAATAGTGGAGTAGGCTCGAAGGGCTGAATGGCCTACTCCTACTTCTAGTTTCTATGCTTCAATCGCTGTGTTGAATCTTCCTCTGTTCACACAGAGGAATCACAGATGTTTTAACACAATGGTGTTTCCGACTACTGGGAAAAATGGATGCATTGCTTTTTGTTGAAAAGCTTTGTGGAAAACAACTTTTATTTGCATGATTAACCTTTAATTTAGGTGCGTTTAAAAAAATACTTTGCTTTAAAAACCCTAAATTTAAAACAATTCTTTTAGAATTCTTTTCTATGGGAAAATGGTCAAACTATCTCATTATGTAGTTTTGTTTCAAGTAGGATAGTTGTGTAATTAGAATCAGTTTTTAAGATATCAGAAATTAGTCTCAGACGTAATCCTTACTGATCAGTGACAGAAAATATTTAGTATTGGCTTCAGGTGTTCTGCGAACCTCTCGAAGAACAAATAGTGTACATTGTGTTGACCCAAACAAACTGTAGCAAAATTAAGTTAAATACATTGAATTGAATGATTTGAGACATTATTAAACTGTCACATAAGAACATAAATAATAGGAGCAGAAGTAGCCCATTGACACCTCAAGCCTGCTCTGCCATTCAATAAGATCATGACTGATCCGATTGTGATCTTAACTCCTCTTTCCTGACTGTCCCTGTAACCCTTGATTCCTCTGTGGATGAAAAAATTGTTCAACCTAACTTTGAATATTTCAACATTATAACATCCACTGCTCTCAAGGCAGCTAATTCCAAACACCAATGACTCTCTGAGAGAAGAAATTGCTCATCTGTCAATGGGAGACCCTTTATTTTAATACTATGCCTCCTGTTTCTCAATTCCTCCATGAGGAGAAACACCCTCAGCAACTATCTGTCAAAGCCGCTCAGAATGTTGTTTTCATTGGATCACCTCTCATTCTTTGAATTGCAAATGAACATAGATCCAATCTGTCCAACCTTTTTCAACAATCCTTTCATCCCAGAATCAACCCATTAAAACATTCTCTGAGCTGCCTTGAATGCAACTATATCTATCCTTAAATTAGGAATCTAAAATCCGAGGTCTAGGTATGATCTCACCAATGTCCTGAACAGTTGTAGTTAGACTTCCTTACATTTATACTCCAACCCCTTTGCAAGGAGGGTCAACCTTGCACTTGCCTTTCTATTTTCTTGGGGGCGATTCTCCCAACCCGCTGCATTGCTCGAGCAGCCCAGTGGGCTGGCAGACATAAGCAGAGGCTGTGTATTGGCCTCCCGCAGGGCATCACGGCCTCCATGCATTTCTGGCATCATCAACTCCATGCCAGAAATTGGTGCAAAGTTGATTAAAATATTTAAATTCTAATTTGAATCTGATTAGTGGGTCCCGGAACTGAAGTTTCCGGGACCGATAGCCTCTTCCCCCCCCCCCCACCCCTGCCAGGAGTATTTCACTCCAGCAGGGTTTACAACAGCTCCCATCAATGGTAGCTGGCAGCCCAACCCCACAGAAGTGAAGTGGGGGGGGGGGGGGGGGGGGGGGAGGCGTGCATGAATGCCGGGTTGGGGGGCGGGGGGGGGGCTGGGCATTGCCAGCCTGGCCTCCTGGCACTGACCAAGGGACAAAGTGGCAATGCCCAGGGGGCAGGTTGGCACCACTCACTAGGCATTGGGCAGTACCAAGGGGGTGGGGCATAATGGGGGCAGGGAGGGTGGGATATAATGGGAGCAGGGCCTTTGGGAGGAGATCTTTGGCGGGGAGTGGGGGGGCGGGGAGCTGAGACTGCTACAGGAGGGTGGGTGGGGGAGATCAAGGCGGGCCAGGGCTGGCCTGGAGATGTCTGGGAGAAGTTTAACAACACCAGGTTAAAGTCCAACAGGTTTATTTGGTAGCAAAAGCCACACAAGCTTTCGGAGCTCCAAGCCCCTTCTTCAGGTGAGTCATCTCCACATGATGTCTGGGAGACCAGCGATGGGGGGAGTGGAGGGGCAGTGTTGTGGGGTCGGCCAGCAATCGAGCTAGCCAGTACGGGCTACTGCGCATGTGCCGATCTCCGCTATGTCAGACCGGTGCATGCGCAGTGGCCCTCTCAGCGCTATGCTGCTGACCTCTACAGCGGCAATAGGCCCCATCCCCCAGATTTTTAATGAGATTCACGCTCGGGCACTCTGCGCATCACAGAGTGTGGGAGATTCATTTAGAAAATCCCACTGAAAAAAGCAGTGGGATTTATTCCAGTTGTTACACGAATTTGGCACTCAGAATTTCTTTGGTAGAATTCCACCTCCGGTCTTTTGTGTGTACACTCTGTACTGCAGAATTCTACAGCCGATCTCCATTTAAATCATATTTGGCTTTGCTGTTCTTCTCACCAATGCAGAGAACCTCACATTTTCACACATTATCTGCCCATTCAACTATCCTTTTACATTGTTATATGACTAAAGCTCACGAATGTGAAATAAATACTGTTGTTTTAAACTAGATAAAGAAAAATTTAAGTGTAAATTACAATCAAATAGCAGCAATTAGCTTCTGGTCAAACAATGGATTGTAAATTAGGATAGGTCACTCTCTAAGTGCTCAACCTTCACGTCCAATGAACTGTTAATCAACATATCAGCTTTTACTTATGATTACTCATAGTAACATGATTAATATGATACAACCTTCTGAAAGCAATAGCTTTGTCTTAAAACTTTGGATTAATTGGTTACCTTCAGTGCATTTTGAGTATCTTCCAGACAGTAAACCCGTATGTTATACTCCAAAGATGTGCATGTTCCTGGTGCAAACAGAACTAGCCTCAAGCGCTTTGCGGCAGTCACATTCAATGATTCACCGACTAGGGTGTATTTGCCCAATGTCTCAGTAAATATGTGGGACATCTGACCATCAAGCTGGCAATAATAGGGATTGGAAGGAATTTCTTTCCCCAAATGTAATACCTCCTGTGGAAAGAAGAGATAGAAAAATAGCAATGATAAATACATTTAATAAAACTTCTCATTGCCAGCCACTAGGATAGACACAAAAACTGCTTGTTTAGCAGACATGAATACTACTGTACACCACATTAACATCTAAGTTGATCTATATGCAGAATGGGAAATGGTCTATTGACACTGAAGCAAGATTGAGTCAAGAGGTCGGGTGGACTTTTCTCCCTCTGTCTATCAAATGTACATGAAACTGCCCAAGGCTGGAAATTAGCCTGCTTATTTGGTCAGGACATTAAAATGTAAATGACTTCTTGGAATATTTCATTGCGAAGACATTAAAAATGCGACATACTTCACCTGTGAATTTAACAGCTGCTATTGTCCAAATACTCAAATAAACTGTTGCACAACGACCCCACAGATTTGGTAACTGCAGTATGAAATTCCATACAGTTGGTGCGAGGAGAAACCATTCTATCATAATGAGATGCAAATGGCCAGGTTTCATACACTATTGTGTGTCAGAGCTTATGTGATCAGGGACCATGTGAATGGTCTATGAGAAAACCAATACTATGGCATCAACCAGGGGAAATCCAGGAATCTACTGTTACAAGTAGTAAATCATCATGAATTTGTCACCAGAAACTTCCGACCTTCATTTCCTCTGTTAAGCAAAATAGAATCATTCGCCGGAATTCTACCACCCCGCCTGCCACAGAATCGGAGTGGACGATGGGTGGACAAGGGAAATGTCCATTGGCCTCCGGCAGGATTTACCGGTCTCACTCGAGCGAGGCCATAAAATCCCACCCATCAAGTCTGCAACATTTGTAGCTTCCATCTCAAAAGACTCAGGAGTAATAGTGCCTTTTTGGACTTCTTGAAAACCTAAGTGCGTGCTACCTCTTTTGTAATCACCATTTTCCTCCCAAAAGACTCCAGAGTAATAGTATTTTTTTGGACTTTTTAAATACCTAAGTGTGCGCGACCTCACTTGTAACCACCATTTCTTGTGTGTGGGCATGAGTGGGTACTATTGTGAATATAATTGGAGGTTGAGAAATATTTATTTTTTTAAACTGACAAGAAAACATGTCGTGTTAGTTCTTGAGAGTCACAATGGTAAAAGTGTTAAAGTACTTTAAACCATTGGGATGGGATTGTTGTCAGTGCAGACTTGATGGGCTGAATGGCCTCCTTCTCCAGTGTAGGGTTTCTATGATTTCTACATATTTAAGACACCTCTTTTTGTGGTGAGTCAAGAGGTGGACAAAAAAAAGGACAGAACCAACTCCCTTGTGTCTGTGGAAGTGGTTGGAGGAAGAATGTCGGCTGCTTCATCTGGAGAATTCCACCCTCACTTCAAAGATTGCCATAGCACCCACCTAAACCATTGAAACACTTGAATAGGCAGCCAAGCCTCAGGATGGCAACTCTAAAAATGTAGCACTTCCCCATAATATTGTTCTGAAGTGCTATTTTAGAGAGAGAGTTTTATTTTATAGATAATGTTTGAAGTAATTTAATATATGGTGATATCAGAATGCACATTATTCTATTATCAATATTTCAGCCTTATCAAAAGGCTCTTTAAGCCTCAGTGTCTAATCCTTAGCAAATGTTTCCCACGTTCAGAAGGATACAGAAAATCTGAGTTTATTTTAAAGGATGTAAAAATAAATACAGAGAAGAAACAGAGAACCATGTATCAAGAACATAGCAGCTAGTTTTGAATGCCAAAACAAATCTAAAGGCCAAACTACAATTTTTTTTACAAGATAAAACAAAATAGTCGTGATATCTGATCTAAACATCCAGACATGATGAAAGGCCAAATGAAAAAGAAAACTTTTCAGATTTTTTTTTCCCCCCAGATTTGTTAGCAGAAGGCAGCAAGGTAAAGAATACCAAGGTCATCTACAGAGAAAATATTAGACAGGGTCAGGAAAGAAGGAATGAATCAACATTTAGGCCACAGAGAGGACCAGAACAATTTCTGATTCCAGGCTAGTCAATTTCAGATGCTTTCAGTTCACACATTGTGATATTGGAAATAACAAGCAATTACCCAGTCATAATGTTACTCAAATATTAAGACTAGTTATAATTATAATCATACAAAACTAAAATATATACTTCAAACAATTTTTATCAAATCATTCACTTCTACTTGTTATATTATCCCTCCAATTTCCCTCTCTCATATAATTCTTCTTTTCTTTACTTTTCTGCACTATTTCTTTTCAGAGACTTCATTTTTTCCAGCCAATTTCACAGATTCTGTATTTCCATAACATTGTGGTCCCTAATACTCAAGTTTTAACCTACTTATTTATATGACCATAAGACATAGGAGCAGAATTAGGCCACTCAGCCCATCGAGTGTGCTCCACCATTCAATCATGGCTGATATTTTTCTCATCCCCATTCTCCTGCCTTTTCCCCATAACCCCTGATCCCCTTATTAATCAAGAACCTATCTATCTCTGTCTTTAAGACACTCAATGACCTGGCCTCCAAAGCCTTCTGCGGCAAAGAGTTCCACAGATTCACCACTCTGTGGCTGAAGAAATTCCTCCTCATCTCTGTTTTAAAGGATTGTCCCTTTAGCCTGAGGTTGTGCCCTCTGGTTCTAGTTTTTCCTACTAGTGGAAACATCCTTTCCATGTCCACTCTATCCAGGCCTTGCAATATCCTGTAGGTTTCAATAAGATCCCTCCTCATCCTTCTAAACTCCAAGGAGTACAGACCCAGAGTCCTCAACTGTTCATCATATGGCAAGCTCTTCATTCCAGGGATCATTCTTGTGAACCTCCTCTGGACCCTTTCCAAGGCCAGCACATCCTTCCTTAGATACAGGGGGCAAAACTGCTCACATACTCCAAATGGGGTCTGACCAGAGCCTTATACAGCCTCAGAAGTACATCCCTGCTCTTGGATTCTAGCCCCCTCAACATGAATGCTAACATTGCATTTGCCTTCTTAACTGCTGACTGAACCTGCATGTTAACCTTAAGAGAATATTGAACAAGGACTCCCAAGTCCCTTTTTCTTTCTGACTTTCTAAGCATTTCCCCATTTAGAAAATAGTCTATGCCTCCATTCCTCCTTCCAAAGTGCATAATGTTACACTTTTTCACATTGTATTCCATCTGCCACTTTTTTGCCCACTCTCCGAACCTGTCCAAGTCCTTCTGCAGCCCCCCTGCTTCCTCGATACGACCTGTCCCTCTACATATCTTTGCCTTGTTTACCTGGCTCACTGGTGTCCCTAATTGAGATCAGTACAAACTCATCCAAATATCACATTTTATTTATTTTATGTTATCTCCAAAAGACATTTTCAACCAATAAAATACGCAGGTTTGGAACGAACAACTTGGTAAATCTTTGATGTGTTTTACACTGGACACCAGGAAGAAGCTGACCACTCAAGTCTCTTTAGTCAGCAGCCCTTGGAATTCAACAACATCCAGATAATTAATCTTCTTCATCTCAGTTGCAGAGCTAAACATCATCTTCACAGTGATGTTCAGAAATGATCCTGATCCAATTATTTTGGTTTACATAACAAATAGATGTCAGCGCAGCATTTATTGAGATGAAATTCAAGGGCATGCAAATTTCTCTATGCATTGTTTTTGCTGATCTGTTGATTTTATTTGTCCAGAGCTTGGAGTTGCGTGACATCTAAAGGCATGTGTTATTAATTAAGATTTGCTGCTGAAACCTGCAGCTGAAAATATTTTTGTCCACTAAGTCACTAAATTTGATAATGGCACAGTGGTGGGCACTGGGCTTCTGGGGCCCAAATGATGAGGGCTAACCAACCTTAACCATCAGACTGAAGGTGTTTGAAATAAACAGTGCGAGGACTAAAAAGGAAATGTAAACTGGAATGAGACAATGTCGCATCAGCTGTAGAAAAAAAGTGGTGAGGGAAATAATGATTGGATTAAAGAATGAGAGAAAAGAAGATATTTAAAAAAATGATGTTTTAAATCTCCAAAAACAATCAAAACCTGAAGGAATGAAATGCCATGTGAGGAGAGGTGGACTGGACATAATATGCAGGAATAGGAGAGAGTCCACCAACCAGGGGCCTAGTTCTCTCATTCATTGTGTCCTCTGAGGAAGAAGAGTGGCTCAGAAGGAAGAAAGCCCAGGCACTGGCAGAGGTACAACAAGAATGTCAGCAGCAGCAAGAAAATCAGCCTCCGAGTGGACATGCTGGAGAATGTCTTGGGGAGATGGTGGCATAGTGGCAATGTCACTATGATTGGTCTAGTTGGACCAAGGAGCGGCACAGGCTTGGAGGGCCGAAGGGCCTGTTTCCTGTGCTGTACTGTTCTTTGTTCTTTGTCACTGGGCTAGTAATCCAAGAGACCGAGGGTAATGCTGCAGCTGGTGGAATTTAAATTTAATTAATAACTGGAAAGTTTGTCCAGTGGTAACCATGAAACCATCGTCGCAGAAACCCATCCAGTTGACTAATGTCCTTTAAAGAAAGAAATCTCTCATCTTTAACTGGCCTGGCCTACATGTGACTCCATATACATAGTAATGTGGTTGATCAAGTGTCCTCTGAAAAGGGTTAGCAAGCCATTCAAATGTATCAAACTGTTACAAAGTTAAAATGAATGAAAGTGGATGGACCACCTGATATCAACCAAGGCATTACAAATGACAGTGGCAATCCCAACCCTGTCAACCCAAAAACTCCTCATTATTAATATCTGGGGACCTATGCCAAAATTGGAAGAGCAGGTCCACAGATTAGTCAAGCAACATACTCACATTGTCAGACTCACGTAGGCATACCTTACAGTTCATAGAAATCATAGAAACCCTACAGTACAGAAAGAGGCCATTCGGCCCATTGAGTCCACACCGACCACAATCCCACCCAGGCCCTACCCCCACATCCCTACATATTTTACCCACTAATTCCTCTAACCTACGCATCTCAGGACACTAAGGGACAATTTAGCATGGCCAATCAACCTAACCCGCACACCTTTGGACTGTGGGAGGAAACCGGAGCACCCGGAGGAAACCCACGCAGACACGAGGAGAATGTGCAAACTCCACACAGACAGTGACCCAAGCTGGGAATCGAACCCAGGTCCCTGGAGCTGTGAAGCAACAGTGCTAACCACTGTGCTACCGTGCCGCCCGTTAGAATTCCACCTCCCCCCGCCAGTGGTGGGCTTTGTGGCAAGTGAAAAAAAGTGGTTTTCTGATGGTGGGTATTTGAGGCCCCAACTGTCATGCTGAGATAATGGTGAGTTAGCCCTGCCAAAGGCCATTGGGGAGCCATTTAGCATATTGTTAAGAGGATTGAAATGAACACCTGAATGGGATTCTCCCTCTCCTCAGCCTATCATCCACTGGTGGGAATTCATACTGGTCCAAAACATGATCAGACCAACAGCATTATTCAATGTGCTGGTGTAGAAATTGATGAAGAGGTCCAGTGACCTCACAGGATAAACTTAGAAAAATAATTTGTCATGCCAATGAATCATAGTAAAGCATGCTTGTCCACATGAATGGCCATTTGCTGTATGGCCATTGTCTTGCTTGAATCAGGCTTTATACCATCTGCTGTGAGTAAATGGCCCACATAAGGAAACTGGTTAACCCGGAATCTACAATTCACCAGGTTAAGCTTTAATTGGATGATTCTGATTCTGCTAAGGATGAGACAAAGGGCCTGATTTTACCATTTTCATTCTAAGTGCCGAATCTGGGCGTAATGCAGATCCGACTTAGAAATCTGCTTTCAGGCGCCCCCATACGCTCTCAGCCATCTCCAGTCCCATTCGCGCTGTGGGCGGGGCTGAGCGTGGCCGGAACGATCGGAGCTCTGAACTGCGCATGCGCAGTTTGAAAAAAATTTGAAAACGCGCGCCCGTGTCAGATCGCTCCCGGGCCGCAGAAAGCGGAGAAAGCGGCCGGGAGCGAAAATTGGGAGCGCGGGTGCACACACACATCACTGTCCCCCTTATCCACCCCCCCCAGTACCCGCACACATCACTGTCCCCCTTATCCACCCCCCCCAGTACCCGCACACATCACTGTCCCCCTTATCCACCCCCCCGCTACCCACACACATCACTGTCTCCCTTATCCACCCCCCCCAGTACCCGCACACATCACTGTCCCCCTTATCCACCCCCCCACTACCCACACACATCATGCCCCCCTTAGCCACACCCCCACTACCCACACACATCACTGTCCCCCTTATCCACCCCCCCACTACCCACACTCATTACTGTCCCTCTTATACACCCTCCCACCACCCACACACATCACTGTCCCCCTTATCCATCCCCCCACTACCCAGACCGATCACCACCACTGTTCCCCTCCCCTCCCCACCAATCGCCCGCAGAGTGGCAGCGGACCCCCCTGTCCCCCCACCAGAGATCCATCTGCCCTCCCCCACCAGTAAGCGATCGGGCCTCCCCTCCCCACCGAGATACATCTTACCCGCCTGCCTCCTCCCCCCACCACCAGGCAACGATCCGGCCTCACTCCCCCCCCCCCCCCCCCAGAGAATGGTCTGGCCTCACTCCCCCTCCCCACCACCAAATGATCTGGCCTCACTACCCCCCCCCACCGACAACCAACTGGCTTCACTCCCCCCCCCGCCCGAGAGAATGGTTTGGCCTCACTCCCCCTCCCCACCACCAAACGATCTGGCCTCACTCCCCCCCCCACCGACAACCAACTGGCTTCACTCCCCCCCACCCCGCCCGAGAGAATAATTTGGCCTCACTCCCCCTCCAGAGGAACATCTGACCCGCCTCCCCCACCCCTCCCCCCAACCAGACAACGATCTGGCCTCACTCCCCTCCTCTCCCCCCAACCAGAGAATGATCTGACCCGCCTCTCTCCTCCCCCCCCCCACCACTGATCTGAGTCAGAGAGCCGTTGGAAACACTGAACGCGCTCTTCAGAAGCTGGAGCGTCCGTTTCAGACTTTTATTTAGCAGGTCCAAATGCATTTAAATCTTTAGCAGGTCCAAATGCATTTAAATCTTCGTTGCGCCCATTTTGGGCGCGAATCGAATCGCCGCTATTCCCGGGTTTCGGTAAAGTGACAATCTGCGTGGATGCGGGTGCGGATCGCGATAATGGCCTCTCACCCGACTTTACCACGTATTCGCGCCCGTTTTCGGGCACGAGGCAATGGTAAAATAGGGCCCAAAGATGTGCATCATGTTTTGCATAATACAACCCCAAACAAAGATGTCATCAACAATGATCTTGCAAGGTTAGCCTGCGAAGAGTTGCTCTATGCAACATTGGAAAACCTTACTGTCAGTATGGATCCCATAAGGTATATGAAGTAAACAGTATCTGTCTACTGGGCTCATGAATGTGATTAGTTTTGAAGATTTCTCATCGAATGGGATCTGCCAGAATTTCACATTGATATTTGGTATGTCTGCAATCAACTGTTCCACTGCCTTCGTCGGGTGATGGGGTCTGTGCAGTGCTTTGCTCAAGTGCACTGGATCAATACATCTCCTGACCGTGCCATCTTTCTTTACTGCAGCCACCATTTCTGAAATCCATTCTGTGGTCTCGTCCATGGGAGTTATGATACCTAGTGCTGTCATCTGATACAGCCCCTTGACGACTTTCTGCTTCATGGATACATATACTCTTGGTTTTACTGAATCTTCTAGTCTCATGTGGTATACAATCAGCAGCTTACCAGTGTTTTCATGTTTGAAGAGATCTCTATGTGCTGTCATTTCTGGGGCTTGCATTTGTAGATCATGCACATCTGGACCAAGTTGAATGAGCCCCAATACAGTGCTGTCCCAAATACCAGGCTTTACATTCTGGTCAATTATATGGAACTTGAAATTTCTCTGTGTGCAGTGGAGGGTTGCTGCAACTTGGGTGGCACGATGGTACAGTGGTTAGCATTGCTGCCTCACAGCGCCAGGGACCCAGGTTCAATTCTGGCCTCAGGCCACCATCTGTGTGGAGTTTGCATGTTTTCCCCATGTCTATGTGGGTTTCCTCCGGGTGTTCCAGATCCCTCCCAGTCCAAAGATGTGCGGGTTAGGTTGACTAGCCATGCTAAATTGGCTCTTAGTGTCAGGGTAAATACGTTGGGTTACGGGGGTCGGGCCTGGGTGAGATTGTGGTTGGTGCAGACTCGATGGGCCAAATAGCCTCCTTCTGCGCTGTAGGGATTCTATAGTTCTATATAAGTTTGGTGGAAATTGTATGTCCACCATATGGTATGAGGTGCGTCTGGATGCTGGTGCTATATATTGGTCTACTTCCCATAATCTTTGGCTGGATTACACATAATCCTTTGTTCCAGTGTTAAACTTGACTTTAAGTCTGGTGTTACTGCTAGTTATGTTAAGGGTGGTGAAGATCTCACCCTTCCCTGTGACGTTGCCAACAATGTCGCAATAGGGTGTAGGAGGTTATGTAGCTTCATTGCTTTGGTTGAACTCTAATTAATTCACATTAAAGACACTCCTCCCCCTGGTATATTGCTGATGGCTGAGAGGGCTGCTGTGGTTTGGATTTTCAGCACTTAGCAAAGTGATCCAATTTCCCACATTTGTTATATCTTTAAATTGCTATACATTCCTCAAACTACTTGTTCCCTGAATAGGTCTTCAGTGAGAGCTCTGGATGTACATTTCTTTGCCAATGTTTTTAGGATGTAAAATTGTATTGCCTCATCTGCTCTTTGCTTTACTGAATTTAACGCATGTCTAACCAGGACTATGTTTATTATTGGGAGACAGATGTTCTTCAATTGTTTAAGGGTTATCTTGGGCTTTTTTCCTTCTCTATCTGGAAAACAAAGTACTCGAATTTCTCGATTGCCTGCGAGGTTTAACAGGGTAAAAGCATTTACCTTTTCTGATTTGTCAGATAGTGCAGCACTGCAGTAAATACCCCATTCCTTCTGGAACTTTGCCCAACTATCTGCAATATTTTCCTCAAAGCTGGATGGGTCGATGCGGCAAAGTCCTTGTGCCATATTGCTAGCTCCTGACACCATGTAGAAAGTTGTAGCTTCCCTAAATCACCAACAGCAAGGACTTCCAACAAAGGTAGTTTATTGCTGAGCTCACCGACTACACACAAACACTTGTGCCCACTCTCCTGGCAATCACTCCCAAACTCCTACTATGTGACCTTTTCTGCAGCCACATTCTCATGCTCTAACATGGTCTACAATAATTACAGGTGAAATACACAAGCAATATAGAGTCATATAGTGCAGAAAAGGCCCTTTGGCCCCTTGCGTCTGCACCGACAATATTTACCACTAAAGGTGCGCCGATCCATTTTTCTGTACTTGTCCCATATTCTTGAATGTTTTGATATTTCAAATGTTCACCCAAATATTTTTTAAATGTTGTAAGGTTTCCAACCTCAACTACCTGCCCAGGCAGTGCATTCCAGATTCCCACAACCCTATGAGCGAAAAGGTTTTTCTCAAATCCCCTCTGAATATCCTGCCCCTCACAGGAAAACTATGTCCCCTCGTGATTGACCCCTCCACCAAGGGGAACAGCTGCTCCCTACTCACCCTGTCCATATCCCTCATAATCACCTCAATCATGCTCCCCCGCCTTAGCATTGTCTGCTCTAAGAAAACAATCCAAGCCCATCCAGTCTCTCCTTACAGCTCAAATACTCTATCCCAGTCAACATCCCGGTGAACCTCCTCTGTGTCCCCTCTACTACTATCACATCCTTCCTATAATGAGGTGGCCAGTCCATCCTATAGTGAGGTGGCCAGGTGATTCTGTGATGTGATGGCAATTTCATAAAGAAATATCCTCTATTATAGTGATTCACAAAGAATAAACAACATGAAAAATAATACAAAATTCAAAATAAACAATGAAAAACAGAAATGCTAGAAATCTGAAATAATTCCCCACAATTTCCCATCTGCAGAGCTAGATTAATGTTTACTTGATTAATTTGAGAAGTGAGAAAAATTACAAGGATACGTGGATTGAAGAGGAGATTGGGATTAATTGGATATCAATATTTTGGGGTGGCAAGGTAGCACAGTGGTTAGCACTGATGCCTCACAGCGCCAGGGGCCCAGGTTCAATTCCTGCCTCGGGTGACTATATGGAGTTTGCACATTCTCCCCATGTTTGCGTGGGTTTCCTCTGGGTGCTCCGGTTTCCTCCTGCAGTCCAAAGATGTGCAGGTTAGGTTGATTGGCCATGCTAAATTGACCCTAATGTCAAGGGGATTAGTAGGGTAAATACGAGGAGTTATGTGAATGGGACCTGGGAAGGGATTGTGGTCGGTGCAGATTTGATGGGCCGAATGGCCTCCTTCTGCGCTATAGGGATTCTATGATTCAATGAATATTAAATAACTAACATAGACATGATGGGTCATGCACAGGTATGATGGTGTAGACTCGATGGGCCAAATGATCTCCTTCTGCACTGTAGGGTTTCTATGATTCTATAAATATCAAACGACTAACATAGGCATGATGGATCGAATGATCTGATTCTGTGCTGCTTCCTGCTATGATTCTATGCACAGGGTCTGATGTTGAGCTAATTTAAGCTAAATTAAGATTACACAAATTTCAAACACTTGCAGATTGAGTTGACCTGATATCACTGTACAGAGAATGAATTGCTGTAACATCATTTTGCAGATATAATTGTCCCCCTTGTAAAGAGAGTGTGAAAACTAGAAAAACATGTGCTAACTTTTACCTTGACTCAATGAGCAACGTGGGAAGAGGGAAGATGTGGGATAAAATTCTAGCAATATTCTAATCTCTGACAGTTTGAATCACTTTTATTTAGTTCGCCAAGACACACGTCAGGGAATGTGCTCCCAGGGCAAGATGATAAAATTTCAGAAAATTAATCTTTGCATTTCACTAAGGTCCGAATTTTAGCTTGCCTAACAAGAATGGGACACACATAAACAGAAAGGAAATACTAATCTCCCATTTGGACTGCACTCCTGCCAGCAGATGTTTTAACTCTCCAATTTCAAGAGGCAGATGATGATGCTTTCATTGCAGCTAAGCAAGTCTCTCATAAACAGTCAAATGTCAAGATCTGATGCCATCATTGAGACATTGATGCAGATTTAACCCAAACTCAGCATTGGCAATATTGGCAGGCCAGTTATTGATATGTGCCGCTTGATGGCACTGGTTGGCAACTCTTTCTGTGTCTTTGCTGATGATTAAAAATAAGAGATAATTGGCCAGGTTTGGTTTGTCCTCCTTTTTTAGGCTGGATATATCTGCAATTTTCATCTTGTTGGATAGATACCAATGTTGTAGCTGTACCTTAGAGTAAGTTCTGGAGCATATGTCTTCAGTCCTGCAGCCACATTGATATCAAAGCAGGTAGCCATTGCTGTTTTGAGAGAACACAGGTGTCTCTATGTATCATTGAGTGAATTAGATTGGTTAAAGACTGGCACCTGTGATGGTGAAGACTTCTCATATACTGAGATTTTTGACTGAAGACGGTGGCACTCAAATGCTGAGATCTTTCACTGTCGAGCATTGGGATGTTTTGGAAACTCTTGCTCCTGTAATTTGCTGGATTGCTCATCTCCATGGATGACTAAATGTAGCAGGGTTCCAGTGTTTTGACCCAATCTATTGGTTGTAGCTGTGAGGCATGACACTATTTCTTACACACGCACACACACATGCAGGCACACACCTTGTTTCATTACATTATCCGCTGAAGCTTAGCTGGAGAGGAGACAGGTCAGCTGGTCAATTAATGGGATGGAAATGGGATACCAGAGAATGCAGAGAAGTGGCCCAGATTCAGAACTCACTTATTAGCCAGGGCTGTTGCTTCGGTCAGTAAATAATTTCAAAGATGGGAAGAATTTGAATCTTCAAAACCAGGGCGGATGGACTTACCAACAGTCACGCTCACCTGCGAAAATCTCAGGACCTCAGAAAGTGAACTCTTAAAAGAGTTGAGCTTGAGCCCTGACAAAGGGTCATCCAGACTCGAAACATTGTCTCTATTCTCTCTCCACAGTTCTGTTAGACCTGCTGAGTCTCTCCAGCTCTTTTGCTTCAGATTCCAGCATCCACAGTATTGTGCCTTTATCTTAAAAGAGTACTTCTTAATTACGTAAATGTGCCAAGTGACAATGCAGGCAACTTCACTTTCATCCCATATAGCCCATCCTCCCTAAAGGTGGCAGTGTTGGCAAGGAGCAAATGCACAGACTCAGATCAGTGGCAGTTCTATGTATTGGTATACCTTTGCTTCAGTGAAAGTCTGTACCAAACTAACGTCTAATTTCATTTTTGGATTGTGCAGCTGATTTATTTAAGTGCATGAGCCGCTTAAAAATTTTTTTTCGCACTGTCATGAATGTGCTGTAATTGAAAGGAATGAACATGTGTGCAACCTGCAGCTTAGGGGGAACATTGGTGATTGGCGAGTGGCTTTTTGGAACTCCATCTGCCCTGGCCAATTTGAAGTCCTGTAGACTACTTAAAACATCTTAAAGTAACAAAGCCAATGCTCAGAGTGGGCTGGGGTGGACTCAAATCCATTCCTTGCTTGATTCAAAAAAGCAAATTCAAATTCCAATTGAATCCAATTCAAGGTCCCCAAAGAGAGACAAACATGATCCAAGCTGACGAGATAAGACATTGCACTCCAACTTGGGCTTGACCCCACGCTTGATCTTAGCCAAAAGGCCGACAAGATCTGTAGACTACTTATAACAATGACCACACAGAAACTCCAAAAGAAAAAAAACCCTGGTGCTAATGCCCTAGACTACCATTATGCACCACACACAAAATTACATTTAAGCCTGCTGTATGTGAATTATAAAGCACATATATGAGCCAACTATCAGTTGCAGATACATGCTGAACGGGTGTAGCTTTGGCACTGGGGAACACAATGTAAATTTTTATTCAAGGTCCATGTTAGACTGCAGTTGGTGCGCGAAAAATTATGTTTTTAATATGATTCAATTCTCCAGCATTTCTTAATCCACCAATCAGAATTCAATGGTCTATGCATAGCTGGCAGGATTTTTAGGTTTGGGTGCAATTGTGCTCAAATTGAACTTGCTTTACAAAGCGATTCCATTTTGCTCAAGGGACTGTTCAAACTCATTTGGATATTGGATACAGGTTGCAAAGTTGGGCCGAGAGGTGGCGGATGGAGTTTAATGCGGAGAAGTGTGAGGTAATTCACTTTGGTAGGAATAACAGATGTGTTGAGTATAGGGCTAACGGGAGGACTTTGAATAGTGTGGAGGAGCAGAGGGATCTAGGTGTATGTGTGCATAGATCCCTGAAAGTTGGGAATCAAGTAGATAAGGTTGTTAAGAAGGCATATGGTGTCTTGGCGTTTATTGGTAGGGGGATTGAATTTAGGAGTCGTAGCGTTATGTTGCAACTGTACACAACTCTGGTGCGGCCGCACTTGGAGTACTGTGTGCAGTTCTGGTCCCCACATTACAGGAAGGATGTGGAGGCTTTGGAGAGGGTGCAGAGGAGGTTTACCAGGATGTTGCCTGGTATGGAGGGGAGATCCTATGAGGAGAGGCTGAGGGATTTGGGATTGTTTTCGCTGGAAAGGCGGCGGCTAAGAGGGGATCTTATTGAAACATATAAGATGATTAGAGGTTTAGATAGGGTGGATAGTGATAGCCTTTTTCCTCTGATGGAGAAATCCAGCACGAGGGGGCATGGCTTTAAATTGAGGGGGGGTAGTTATAGAACCGATGTCAGGGGTAGGTTCTTTACCCAGAGGGTGGTGAGGGATTGGAATGCCCTGCCAGCATCAGTAGTAAATGCGCCTAGTTTGGGGGCGTTTAAGAGATCCGTAGATAGGTTCATGGACGAAAAGAAATTGGTTTAGGTTGGAGGGTCACAGTTTTTTTTTTAAACTGGTCGGTGCAACATCGTGGGCCGAAGGGCCTGTTCTGCGCTGTAATGTTCTATGTTCTATGTTCTATTGATGAGTGTAAAATCTCCCATGAACCAGGATTGGGCAACATTTTAGAAAGTAATGATTTTTTATAAAAAATTGCATTAAAACTATTCCTTGAGGGGCAATCTGGTCCAGTTTGATTACTGCAGTTGAAATTGTATTTATCACAAAAAAAATAAACATTGTTAATGGGAATATCCGGTCAGCCTGCTCGCTGTGTGTAACCCTGACTTTAAATTATTGAAACTACTTAAAAGGAACCTAATGGATGCATTTACTAGTTACATTAGTGTATGGTAGTCAGTTCCCTAGTAAAATTGTTTTAAAACGATCAACATGTCCTAGGAGGCGGAAAGCATATTTTTGGAGCCTTTTTGAAAGCTCACCACACCATTTCAACAGTGCAATGAGCAGAAACTCACCACGGTGATTAGTTTGACCTCAACGCATAGTCAGTTTTGTGGATGGAGGAGACTTCAAACAGTGCAAAGCAACACAAAAAATCAACCTGATCTGTGTAGACTGAGTGGTCACGTGAGGAGATGATGACAAATTATAAAAGAGGTTACAGGGCAGGAGCGATCCTGGGAGTGCAGGCAGAACACAAGTGCTGTGTACAACTGTTGAGCTAAGGAAGAAACTACCTTTGTTGCAAGTGCTTGCTGTTGGTGATCTAAGGAACGCACAACTTGCCACATGGTGTCAGGAGTATGGCACAAGGACTTTGTCGCATTGACCCACTCGCCGTTGATGAAAATATTGCGGATAGTTGGGAATTCCGGAAGGAACAATGTATTTACTGCAGTGCTGCACTCTGCTGACAAGTTGAAATAGGTACAAGCTTTCACCTTATTAAACCTCGTGGGCCCCGAGGCCTTCGAAAACTTCAAGTTGTTTGTTTTTCAGAGAGAGGAGAAAAAAGTAGTTTCCGAGATAATCCTGAAACAATTTTAGAGCATCCATCTCCTGATAAAAAAAATAAGGGGCGAGATTTTACGGCCTTGCTCAAGCAAGACAGGAAATTCTCTCCTGAGGTCAACAAATATTCCCGTTGTCCGCCCCTCACCCGCTCCGATTTCATGGCAAGTGGGGCAGTAGAATTCCGGCTAGGGGGTGATTCTCCAACCTCACCACACCTGATACAGATCACGCTAATGCTGGAGAATAGTGTGCAGGCCTAAAAATTGGTTTCATGCCGTGTGCCAAAGAGTTTGCAATTGCCTGGGTCCCTTTCCTGTGGCGCAAAATGGATCATGCCCAGAAAGGGAATGAGGCTGATTAGCATACTTAAAGTAGCATTTAAATATGCATAACCCCACTATAAGAAGGATGTGGAGACACTAGAAAGAGTGCAAAGGAGATTTGCCAGGATGCTGCCTGGTTTGGAGGGTAGGTCTTATGAGGAAAGGTTGAGGGAACTTGGGCTTTTCTCTTTGGAGCGGAGGAGGTTGAGAGGAGACTTGATAGAGGTTTATAAGATGATGAGGGGGATAGATAGAGTGAACGTTCAAAGACTATTTCCTCAGGTGAATGGAGCGGTAACTAGGGGGCATAACTATAGGGTTCATGGTGGGAGATATAGGAAGGATGTCCGAGGTAGGTTTTTTACTCAGAGAGTGGTTGGAGTGTGGAATGGACTGCCTGCAGGGATAGTGGAGTCAGAAACTTTAGGAACATTTAAGAAGCTATTGGATAGGCACATGGAGTACTTCGGGATGATAGGGAGGAAATAGCTTGATCTGGGTTTCAGACAAAGCTCGGCACAACATCGTGGGCCGAAGGGCCTGTTCTGTGCTGTACTGTTCTATGTTCTATTCTATGTAACCCATTCAAATCCCAGCACCGCAGTTTTTGACACAGCGCAATAACTGCATGAATCACTACTAATCTCCACAAGCGAAGATCCGGTGCGATGGTCTCGCTGTGGGTGCTTGGAGGCCATTGTAGCCCCTGGGGGTTTGGGGTATGGTCGGGCAGGGCTCATCAGACAGCGGCAACCTGGCGGTACTCAACTGGCACACTGGCAGGGCCCATCAGGCACCCTGGCAGTGGCAGGAGGCTCGTGCAGGGGTGGATCATGGAGGAGGTGCATCATGTCGAGGCTCTTGATGGGGAGCATGCTGAGGGTCTTGATGGGAGGACATGTCTGGGGTCTTAATGAGGGGATCATATCGGGGGTTGTGCAGGGGTACCCATCGGGAGAAGTCCAATGCCCCAATGCCAGCAACCCATGTTGGGGAGGTGGTGGGGGAACATGCCGCTGATAATGGGTGATTACCACGTCCATGGGATGACGGAGGGAGTTTCCCAATGCACTGTGAGATCGGGGCACCCTCGCTAAACAGTGCCCATGTGCTTGGAAGCCTGCTCACTGACACTTTAAGGTCTCCAGTACTGGTGCGGAACTCCCAACTCTCAAATAAAGTGACTGAGTGTGGGAGGATTGTGGTGTGGTGAGCACCTGAGAGACCAGCGTGGATCACTCCATTATTCTTAAAGTTTATAAAGTTTATTAATTTATTAGTCACAAGTAAGGCTTACATTAATGCTGCAATGAAGTTACTGTGAAATTCCCCTAGTCGCCACACTTTGGCGCCTGTTCGGGTACACTGAGGGAGAATTTAGCATAGCCAATCTATCTAACCAGCACATCTTTCGGACTGTGGGAGGAAACTGGAGTACCAGGAGGAAACCCACACAGACACGGGGAGAATGTGCAGACTCTGCACAGACAGTTACCCAAGCCAGGAATCGAACCCGGGTCCCTGGCGCTATGCGGCAACAGTGCTAACTATTGTGCCACCGTGCCTTGTTGTTATGAGACTTAGAAATGTTTTGTGAGAATCCCGCCCATAATCCTTGGTAGACATATGTTCAACTCAACAAACCAAAGAGCAGATGAGACAATACAATCTTACATGGCCATCATAAAATATTGACAAAGAAATCTGCACTCGGGACTCTCACTGAAGACCTAATTAGGAGTTGAATAGTTTGCGAAATATATGGTGATTTAGTCCACAAGCTGCTGCTGCGAAAAAAAGACCTAACATTACAAGCAACCCTCAATATCTGTATGTTAAACGAACAATCAGAGAAATGAGGCAGAGATTTCTGGTGGGAGACCAAAGTACTCATAGCACAGGAGACACCCTGTTCCAACTGCAGTAGCCAGCACCCACGGAACAAAACAGCTTGTTTCACATATGGTAAAAAAAGATGCAACAAATGCAGGAATTGGAATCACTTTGCCAAGTACTGCAGACCCATACCACAGAACGCCTCCTCTGCCATCAGCAACATAGCAGTTGTTCAATCCCCCAGGAGTAGGCGCATCAGGAAGGTGAACGAATTAGAATTCAACCAAAGTAGTGAAGCTACAGAGCCTCCAACAACACTACATTGCGACAACATTGACAATGTCACAAAAATGGATGAAATCTTCACCACCCTCAACATATTAGCAGTAACACCAGATTTAAAGTCAAGATTAATACTTGATCAACAAATAATGTATTATCCAGCCAAGGGTTACAACAAATAGACCCATGTACAGCACCAGATCTTATCACCCAGATGCGCCACGTGGTTTAGAGTGGACAGATAATCCATATCAAAAGTTGTAACAACCCTCCACTACACATAGGGAAATTTCAAGTTCCATATATGTGACGAGAATGTAAAGCTACTCTTTGGGCTTTGGGACAGCATAGCACTGGTGCTCATTCAAATTAGTCCAGATGTGCATGCTCTACAACTCTTAAGCCCCAGAGATGACAGCACATAGAGACGTCTTCAAACATGACATCATTGGTAAGCTGCAGTTGTATACCACATGAGACTAGCAGATTAGATACCACCAACAGTCTGTGCTCCCGGGAAGAGTACCAGTAGCCAGGAAGCTCCATCGTATGAAAACATTGGGTCATAATTCTTATAGGCAAGACATGGAATGGGTTTCAGCATTGGTGAAACCCATTTCACCATTGAAATGGAAGTAATATGTATTGACCCAGTGTACTTGAACAAAGCACTGTTCAGACCTCATCACCCTATGAAGACAGTGGAACAGGTGATAGCAGATATGCCAAATGCCAAAATATTCAGCATTCCCAATGCAAAATGTGGGTTCTGGCAGATCTCGTTAAATGAAGAATCTTCAAAATTAACCACACTTGTGTCTCTGATAGGCAGATATTGTTTTCTTTGTATGCCCTACAGGATCTCCACAACCAGTGAGGTCTTCCAGCTGTGCATGGAGCAACTTTTTGCAGGTCACCATTGCAAGATCATTGTTGTTGACATCTTTGTTTGGGGTCATACAATGCAAGAACATGATGCATGTCTTCCTCTCATCCTTTTCAGAATCTGGACCATCCAATTAAAGCTTAACCCTGTGAATTGCAGATTCAGGGTTAACCAGTTTCCTTATGTGGCCCAGTTACTCACAACCAATGTAAAGCATGATCCAAACAAGACAATGGCTATACAACAGATGGCCATTTCTGTGGACAAGCATGCTTTACAATGCTTCCTTGGTATGACAAATTATCTTTCTAAGTTTACCTTTACATTGAGGTCACTGGACCTCTTTGTCATCTTTTACACCAGGACATCAAATGGTGCTGGCAAGAGTACCGCAAAGCGGTCTTCAACAGACTCAAGCAAGCGTTGACAGCCCCTGACAATACTTTGATGTCCAAGCACCCAACTCATATTCGCAGGCCTTCCAGCATTGGCTTGGTGCAGTCTGCATCCAGAATTTCAGACCATTAGCCTTTGCTTCAAGGGCCCTCACTGATGTTGAGATTCGTTATGCGCAGATCGAAAAGGAACTTCTTGCTTTAATCTTCACTTGTCAGAAATTTCAAGATTTCATATATGTCATCCATCAACTGTTAAACAGTTCACCAGCCACTCATAACTGTCTAAAAGAAGCCTCTACGCACTCTGCCTCCAAAGGCGGAAATACATGATGCTAAAGTTGCAACACTACAACCTCAGTGTCAAGGTAAACTGAAGAAGATAATTAGTCATACTGAGGAGTCGTATTTGGCTGATGCCATCTCCAGAGCCTTCGTATCCGCCAAAAATCAGGCAGATTGTGAGGAAGATATAGACATTATGGCATTAGAGGTGCTTCTCGTCAAATTCAGGGAGTCAAGCAGGACTTACAGGTGGACATAATCTGCAGGAAACTGCGTGACATCATCGTGAAGGTCTGGCAAGAAACCTCAAGAGATCTTTCCCACAAGGTCCATACATTCTTCACCATCAGAGATTAACTAACCATACAGGATGGACTATTACTGTATGGTCAGTGATTCGTCATCCCTACTGCCCTCCAGAGGTATTGCACCAAGGGCACCCTGTAACCAGATACAGGGTCAAGGAATCACTGTACTTGTCCTTCATGCCCGCAGACATGGAAAGGGAAATCTCCAGATGTGCACCAAGCAATACTCTTAAGCCACATCAAACAGAGGAACAGCTGCGTTTACGCAAGATATCAGACCTCCCATTGTCATTCATAGCAGTTGACATTTTCGAGTGGAATGGTAAACATCATTTAGTCTTTGTTGTTTCATATTATGGGGTATGAATTCAACTACCTGCCAAAGATGGTGAGTAGCACAGTAATCATCAAACCTAATAGACACTTGTCACAGAGACTTAGAACAGACAATGGTCACCAATCCATAACCGCTTAGTTTGACAACTTTGCATACACATGGAACTTTGAACATATCACAAGCAGCCCCCTATATACACAATCAAAGGGTTTGGTTGAATGGATGGTTTGCTTTGAATTCAATAAAAATCTGGAATTAAAATGGTGTTGATTGTTGTACAAACCCAACAATTTTACAGGTTTTGTAAAATTTTTGTGGCCAACAGTGAGGACATTGGCCACAGAAAAACCACAACGCCACCAACCGGTGGAATCACATGCTCAGAGCACCTGTGCAGGCCAAACACAAGATTCCAGGACTTTATTAGCACTTGGCCTTTAACGAAGTTTTAAATTTCAATTTTCTTTCCAACAGAAAAACGGGGGGTGGGTGGGGGGGAGAGAAGAGAGAGAGAGAAGATGGTGATGGACTATGCACCAGGCCCTACAGCCTAATTTGTGCCTCAATATATATTTATATTGTAATAGTTATGCATTGCTGGTTTGTTTTTTATTGCATGCCATACAATGGTTTGTACATAGTGTCCTACTGCGCACACTGTCACATCTCATGCCATGATGTGGAGATGCCGGCGTTGGACTGGGGTAAACACAGTAAGAAGTTTAACAACACCAGGTTAAAGTCCAACAGGTTTATTTGGTAGCAAAAGCCACACAAGCTTTCGGAGCTCCAAGCCCCTTCTTCAGGCGACATCTCATGCCACCAGGTGTCCCAACCTAAATGGGGAAGATATCGACTGAGTGGGCACGCAAGAATGAGATAACGTGGCTACAAAAGAGGTCATGGAGAGGGAGTATGGGATTGATCCCTGGGAGATTGGGCAGAACACGAGTGTTGTCTGTAGCTGTTGAGCTCAACAATGAACTACCTTTTTTGGAAGTCCTGGTTGTCAGTGATTTAGAGAACCCACAACATTATATAATTATGAACATGAATTTAAGACATTGGCTTTTTTGACTGATATTTATGACAGCAAGCAGAATTATTGATTGATTCAGTTTTCCTTTGGGTGAGTACAGTCTCCAGTGTTTCATTAGTGTTTTTTTTGGCAGAAAAATGGCCAATCTAATTCTTGCCTGCAATGATACTCATTTCCCATCCCACCTTTCAAATAAGGTAACATCCATTTCACTAGTTGTGTTGTCTAAACCGACTTTAATCCAGCCCTGGAGACAGGGAACTGGAGGAAATTAAGAACAGCAGTTCTAGATCATAGACCCTAAATCACTAGAATGGCCATTTCCAGAACCTGATGGATGGATCTATGGTTAGGACCTTTTGGAATGGGACTTGGTGATTTGGCCCTTCGAGTCTGCTCTGTCAGTCAGTTAAACCATGGTTAATTTATGCCATTAGAATCATAGGGTGAAGCTTTCCCAAAAATAGGCAGAGTGGCATGGCGGGCGGGAAAAGCAGCGAAGAAGCTGCCAGCCCAATGGTGGCTTTCCCCACCGTATTGTTCATCTCATAACAAAAAAAAAAACTGAAGGGGTGGATCCCCCGAAGTCACGCTGGCAGGGCAGACTCTGGTTGCGCCATTGCCACCAGCAACTTTGGTTTGAAAAATCGGGGTGCCAATTTTAAAGGGTGCCCCGATACAGAAAATTAAACACATAAACAGCTCCGCCATGGAACATACACCCACGCAACACCCTACCACCCCCAAGCCCTATGGAACTCACCTCCCTGGAACACACTCTCCTGCAACAACCCTTCCAAGAAACTCCCTTTGGCACTGCCTGGGCAGTACCAGGGAGCGGTGCCAGAGAACAGTCCCAGGGAGAAGTGCTGGGGACAGTGTAGGGGACAGGGCTTTGGCATGACCCTCTTTCACCTGATAGATGTACTCGCCTGAATTCCCCTGATGGGTTCTGCTTGCCAAGTGCACGCTCTGGGTGACCTGTCATGACTCATGTCAGCGTGCCCTCAAACTGACGTGAATGGACAATCTAACGGAGTGGAGGAGGTGGGATTATCAGATGTAAAGGCGGGGAGTGGAGGCAATCGCTTACAGGAAATCCGCGTGTAAACCGCGTTTTGGCCCTCCCGCAGACTGATTCCGGGAACGTTGGGACTGATGTATGAGGAAAGATTGACTCGGTTGGGATTGTTTTCGCTGGAGTTCAGACGAATGAGGGGGGGAATCTCATACAGACTTATAAAATTCTAAAAGGACTAGACACGGTAGATGCAGGGAAGATGTTCCTGATGGTGGGGGAGTCCAGACCCAGGGGTCACAGTCTGAGGATTCGGAGTAGACCATTTAGAACGGAGGTGAGGAGACATTTTATCACCCAAAGAGTGGTGAGCCTGTGGAATTCATTACCACAGGAAATAGTTGATGCCAAAACACTGAATGTATTCAAGAAGCGGCTGGATATAGCACTTGGGGCGAATAGGATCAAAGGTTAAGGGGAAAAAGCAGGAGTAGGCTATTGAGTTGGATGATCAGCCATGATCGTAATGAATGGCGGAACAGGCTCGAAGGGTCAAATGGCCTCCTCCTGCTCCAATCTTCTACGTGTCTTTGTTTCTATTTCCCGCCCTCACTGCCAATCCCACCTGTCCATCCCCCACCATCAGGAACATCTTCCCTGCATCTACCGTGTCTAGTCCTTTTAGAATTTTGTAAGTCTGTATGAGATCCCCCCCTCATTCGTCTAAACTCCAGCGAAAACAATCCCAACCTAGTCATACATCAGTCCTGACGTTCCCGGAATCAGTCTGCGGGAGGGCCAAAACACAGTTTACACGCGGATTTCCTGTTTTTCTCGCAAAATAATTGAAGCCTAAGTTTGAAAATGAGAAAAAAAAACTGGAAAGCTTTGAACAGAACTTGCGGAAAACATACAGCAGGAAAACCAGCACCAGTTCAGACAAGTTAATACTTTTGACTGTAGATATTTAATTGAATATTCTGATCAATACCTGAAATGTGAACTTTTCTCTTTGAGCTAATGCTGATAAATCTGCAAAATATTTTGGAATTTTTTCAGATTTCTAGAAGTAACAATTCATTTTGAAAATTTGACAATTGTGTGCTTCTGAAAATACTATTAAATTAAGTTTTAATTATTTTTTGAATTCTTTCATGACTGATCACAGGCTTGGTTGGCATTTATTGCCCATCCCTAACTGTTCTTGAGAAGATGTTGGTGAACTGCCTTCTTGAACCACTGTAGTCCATGTGGTGTAGGTACACCCACAATCCTGTTAGGGAGAGAGTTCTAGGATTCTAATCCAACAACAGTGAAGGAACGACGATAATGAGTGGCTTGGAATGGAATTTCCAGATGGTGATGTGACCATGCATCTGCTGGCCTTGTCTGACTACGTGGTAATGATTGTGGGTTTGGAAGATGCTGTCTAAGGAACTTGGTGAGTTCCAGTAGTGTAGATTGTAATGCCATTGACTGTCAAGGGGCAATGGTTAGATTCCTTCTTGTTAGAGATCATCATTGCCTGGCACAAATGTTGCTTGCCACTTGTCAGCACAAACCTGGATATTATCCAAATTTGGCAGCATTTGAGCATGGACTGCTTCAGTATTTGAGGAGTCGCAAATGGTGCTGAACATGGTGCAATCATAAGTAAACATCCCCACTTCTGATCTTATGATGGAAGGAAGGTAATTGATGAAGCAGCCTGAAGATGGTTGGGCCTAAGATACTTTCCTGAGGAACTACTGCAGTGATGTCCTGGAAATGAGATGATTGACCTCCAACCACCACAACCATCTTCCTTTGTGCCAGGTACGACACCAACAATGGAGAGTTCCCCACGATTCTCTTTGACCCCAGTTTTGCTCGCGCTCCTTGATGCCATAGTCAGGCAATTGCTGCTTTGATGTCAAGGGCAGTTACTCTCACCTCCCCTCTGGAGTTTATGTTTGAATCAAGGTTGTCATGTGGTCAGGAGTTGAGTAACTCTGACTGAACCCAAACTGAGCCTCAGTAAGCATGTTATTGCGAAGTCAGTGCTCCTTGATACCACTGTTGATGATCCCTTCCATCACTTTGCTGATGATTGAGAATAGACTAATGGTGCGGTAATTGGCCACGTTGGGTTTGTCCTGCTTTTTGTGTACAGGACATACCTGAACAACTTTCCACTTGCCGGCTAGATGCCAGTGTTGTCGGTGAACTGGAACAGTTTGGCTAGGTACGTGTCAAGTTCTGGAGCACAAGTTTCCAGTACTATTGCCAGAATATTGTCAGAGTCCATAGCCTTTGTAGAATCGAGTGCCTTCAGCCATTTCTTCATATCAGGGGGAGTGAATTGAATTGGCAGAAGACTGACATCTGTGATGCTGGGGACTGTCAGAGAAATCTGAGATGGATCATTCACTTGGCACTTTTGGTTGGAGATTGCAGCAAATTCTTCAGCATCATCTTTCGCACTGATGTGCTGGACTCCCCTGAGACTGGGGATATTTGTGGAGCCTCTTCCTTTAGTAAGTTGTTTAATTTTCCATCACAGAATCAGAATTCTTACAGCATAGAAGGAGGCCATTTGGCCCAACATGTCTGCACCAGATCTGCAAATGAGCATTGGATCTTGGTGCCATTCTCCTGCCTTTTCCCCACACTGCTGCACATTGTTTATATTCACATAATCATCTAAAGCTTCCATGAATGCCTCGATTGAACAATCACCATTCACGATTGCACTTGGCAAGACTGCAGAGCTTAGATCTGATCCATTGGCTGTGGAATCGCTTAGCTTTAACACTTGCTGAATATACCGTTTCACATGCAAGTAGTATGTTGTAGCTTCACCAGGTTGACACCTCATTTTTAGATTTGCCTGGTGCTGCTCCTGGCATGCCCTCCTGCACTCTTCATTGAAGTTGTTTGCATTTGTAAGAAGGTATATCAGCATCCAAATTGCAAGAGCATACAGCTGAACATCTCATCAAAACCTCTGAACACTTTCTGTGCCCTTAAGCTGAAGGCTGATGAACTGACTGAAGTAACAATGAGCATGGTGCAGACGACTATTTAAAAGCTGATAGTAATTGGTGCTGGGCGTGTGCTTAGTCTTTGGTAGAGCTTGCGGTTCTGGACAGATCTCTCCTTTCAATCTCAGCACTGAATTCATGTTTAACTTTTTTGAAAGATTTAACTGCTCATTTTTAAAATTAATTCTAACTCAACTAATTTCATATCTTATTGTTTTAGTTTCCCTAACTGCTAGAAAACTAACACGTGTTTCTCTGAAAGCTCATTAACAAGGTCCCAAGTAACCATAGATTTGTTATGAATTTTGCTGTCTTTTTGGGAGTAGAAAATGAGTCGTATAGAAAATATTGAAAAAAATGTTTCAGCTGTTCTCCTAAGCTTAACATCCATCTGTGCTTATTGGAGTTATTTTTTACAGTGGGTTTTCCATTGTTACTTAGTAAAAGAGAGGAATTATTGAATGTTAAATCAAACTATTGCCATACATCTTTTGGGAGGCATGTTCGTGTTGGCTTGATGAATGATACAGTGCAGGTGCATTGCATCAACACAGTTGTGCAAACAAAATCTTGACTTTAATAAATGACCTTTTCATTTATTCCCATTTACAAATAAGGGAGTATAGTTGTTTTGCCAAAACTTTCCTAATACAGTAATTGAAACAGAAAAGAATAATTCAAATCAGTTCATAATAGATCAATTTTGGAGTTCAGCTTCAGCATCAATTAAAAAACGACGATGACAGATTGAACATCAAGTTCAGTAAGTTGAGTAATTTGTAAACTGCATGAGCTTCTAATACATTTCGTCATTTTTTTCAATTTGTAAAAACTTTATATTTCTATCTGTGACCCTGGTCTCACATGACATGGCTGACGCTAAATGCTTGTAGGGCAATGAGTTCTGGGCAATACATATTGCTTTGTCCATTGTTACCTGTATCACAACAGCAAATAAAACACATTGGGCAAGGTTCTCAGAATCCATTCGCTGAGGCCGCAAATCCCATTTTGGCCACTAACTCTTGTGAGAGGGCCATAACGGGATTTGCACCGGTGAGATTTGCGAGTGCAATGTTCTTGGTCCCTCCCCAATGACGCGATCAAGTTCACACCCAGGGAAGGTATAAACCTGATTTCAATTAATTAGAATACATAAAAATATAATTAAACAGTTTGACGATGTATCTTCAGGCAATGTCAGATGCTCACCCCCTGCCGGCGTGACGTCATGCCCCCAGTGGGGGGATTCTTATTATGATGGGGGAGGGCGAACGTGGTCGTGGTGGTGGTGGTGGGGGGGGGGTGGTGGGGAAGTGATGGTGGAGGAGGCAGTGGCTGAGGGGTTGTGCCTGCAAAATGGTGGCAAGGGGGAGTGGACACTTAGAATGGCAGGAGTGCCCCGATGCCAGTGAATATTGGCGGTTCCGGTCACCCTGATGCTTGCATGGCATGGCGGGGGGGGGTGGTGGTGGAATGACCCAGCCACTGAGTGGGGGAGGGATTGGTTCTCTGTGTTCGAGAATTGGGGGTGACTCCCTTGTCTGCCAGGGGTTCTTAATGTCCAGGGAAGGGAGGGGCTTTAACTCTACTTTGAGATCGGGTGCCCCCTCCCCACCGCCCCCTGCCTACCCTGCAGAGTTGGCAGTGTGATCCTCATCAGAACTTTGAAATTGCACAGAGTGCTGCTTAATCTACAAGTTTCACACAGCTTTCCTTGCCTGCTTCAGCGCACTGTGCAATTTTGGGAAAAGTCAGCCTATTATATTTCTACAACTCCTTCAAGTGTTGATATCTACATATTATTAAAAATCTAGCGTTGAACATACACTTTCTGTCTGCAAACCTTACTTCTTAATGTCATAATTGTTGAATTATTTTGTCACTCTTTCACTTCACATTTTGCAAAATTATGTCAATATTTTGCATTCACTATTACTTGGTCAATTGCTGTGCAGTTGCTGCAGTCTGTAACCATTAGGAGGATCGATGGACAAATTTTCCATAACTCCATTACCAAGTTTGCTCAAACCTTTGCATTCACCAACTGACTACAAGAAACTTATTAGCTGTTCAGTATATTTTTTCTTACAGCATTAGTTTACCATTATTTGTCCTTTAAATGAAATGTTCTTATGTGAGAATGTAAGGCTTTTTCATCTGAGGTGTACAAAATCATTGGTTTTTACCTCCCAGTTTCCTTGAGGTGATTGTTTCTTCAGCTTTACGGACCAGTTCTCCAGATTTCCTTCTGCGCAGTGCTGAATGCTAAGAATGACTGGCCCAGTGAGTAGGACACCGGGAGGCCCACAGCTTACAACTGGACTGAGCAGAGTCTGGCACCCTGCTAGAGGTAACCTCAATTATAAAAATGGTAAAAATTTAATGAACAGTACAGAATAAAATGCATAAAATGTATTATTCAGTTCAATGCTTGCTTTTCTTTATTTTACGATATGGCTTCAAACGCATTCTAATCGACCCGCTTGATTCAAGCAATAATACAATGTGAAGATTGCCATTTCTTTCTGGGCTAAGATATTAGAAGAACCTTGTGCTTAGATATGCGAGAACCATATAGTTTTTCTCCTCGCCCCCAGAATTTTGAGAATATTTTGGATTAACAGTTCATTTTGGTTCACTGTAGATCAAAAATCCGACATTATAATTTTCAGGACTCGTAAGTTGCTTTTGAAACAAATTTTAGGCGATACAAAAGCTCTGGAATTCTGTGATGGAAAGCAGTAACACAGGGACCAATCATCCCTTTTTGCCTTCCTTGATGAGCAAGCCTTTTTCTCAACTTTATAGCTGAAGCTGAAAGCACAGCTCAGATCAGGAGCTTGGTGAGCAATGAGACATGACTGCAAGTGTGTGTCATTCGACAGCACATTATTGCTACTCCGTTTCTCTTACGGACTTAATATTTCAGGTAATGAAAATACTGATGATGTGCCAAATACACCAAAACTAATCAGGAGTCTAACATATTACGATATGGTGATATTTTAGAAAAAAAGAACTGAGGTAATCGTTGCTTTTGGATAAACATCTCTGGAGAATGACATTAATGCACTTCATGAAATGAATAAACCGGGATCAGGTATTTCAAGCCAAATTGTAAATTTGATTTTTTCATGGTTAATGGAGTTTAAGCATGCATTTGTGGCAGAACTAAAATTGCAATTTCACTCTGAAATCAAGTCCTGACCAGACTCTCGTAAGAAATGCAGCGAACCCCCTCCCCCACAGAGAAACAGTCTTGAATCGCTTGGGTTTGACATTGCAATTGAGCAATACTCAACTGCAGTGCAAAAAGACTCTTGATCACTTCTGAAAATTATTCTGAGTTCATCTGAATATTGTTCCAGCCACGTAAACCAAAATATTTATTTACATTTTAACAGGCAGAAGTAGGATTCAGCACAAATCTTTAACCATGGGCAGGAATATTTCAACTGGCACCAGAAGGAAAAAACAATGAAGCAAGGAAATAAGAATACTGGTCTAAACTGTTTTTCTTATTCCTTCTGCGGGGGAATGTGTGCCAGACTGGAACCAATACTAACACGATTGTTCCCATAGTGACTCCGGGATAACTGTTTGCTTAAATGTGACCAATTTTCTGCCCACTTAAATTTGTAACTTAGAAAATCATTTATTTCCAGGCATTCTACCCAGAAGGTGCCTGGCATAAAGCATTCAAGGCTAACATCAGACCATACAATGGTCTGGATCACTAAAGTTATATATATTATATATGTACACAAAGTAGGCTTTGCATAGAAGGAACTTACATATAAGCTTACTGAAAATATAGGCAGAAGTAGAAAGAGAATTGCAGCATGAGTTAAGGTTGAGTTACTACATACCTCACATCCTCCTTTTTGTGGACAGTAAGATATAGTTCGTAAATCTTGCCTCGAGGAATGGCTTCTGGTGGAATAAGTAAACTAATCCCTATAAATTAAGCAGAAATTTAGAGTTTGTCTCTTGTCACTTCAATGTCAGGTAATGTTTACAGAGTAAAATCTTTATACAACTCTATTTTGTCTGGGTGGAAAAAAATGTATGGAACCATTTGTTTCCCCACATCTTGATGCATTATTCTCCTTTTGGTATTGTGTCATCTACTGTTGTCAACTCTTCTCACACAGCTCCCTTCAGCTTACAGATAAGGCTGATGCTGAATTCTCAACAGATGCAATTAATACAGCTCATTTTATTTTCTTCCTCAGATTAAATGAATGCCTGTGGGTGCCCATCTGTCGTGAAATAGATTAAAATTCATGTAACAAAAGCAAACCAAATTAAGTGATATGAATCACTGGGCACTGCACTCAAAAGGCCAGAAATGCCTGGGAACAGATCCTAAGGAGTGGAGGTAGCAGTCGGACACCTAGCTGCCCTGTGGTTGTACCCTGACCACTTCCTAAGATTCAAAATTTTGCATTCAGGCACCAGTGCTAATTTGGGGAGTGGGATGTAATGGACAGAGAAAGGAATGGGGTGTGACGGACAGAGGAGGGAGCGGGGTGTGACGGACAGAGGAGGGAATGGGGTGTAATGGACAGAGGAGGGAGTGGGGTGTGACGGATAGAGGAGGGATTGGGGTGTGATGGATAGAGGAGGGAATGGGGTGTTATGGATAGAGAAGGGAATGGGGTGTACTGACAGAGGAGGGAGTGGGGTGTGACGGACAGAGGAAGGGGGCTAGGGTACTGTGGTATAATGCAAGAGGATCAACTGGAAAGTGCTATAATTTTAAATTGGCCACTTTTCCAACTCTGCAATTGATTATCACAGGGCAAGCGATTTTTTAAAATGGGATGTTGGATTCACTTCTGCCTGAATTAAATTCTGACATAGCAGTACACTTGCTTGATCCTGACATTTTAAATAAGGCTATTATAATGTTGCTGTTATATTACTGGACCAATAATCTAGAGGTTTCAACTAATAATCTGAAGACATGTGTTCAAATTTTACCACAGCTACTCTCAGCAAATGGTGACCGTTAAACTCGCAGACTATTATAAAAATCTGTTTGGTTCACTAATGTGCTCTAGGGGAGGAAATTGGCCATCATTATACAGCCTGATCTAAATGTTATACCAGGCCCGTAACAATGTGGCTGATTCTTAACTGCCTCTGAAATGACTGAGTAAGTCAACTTCTCAAGGGCAATTAGGGATTAACAATAAATGCTCGCCTTGCCGTGATGCCTGCATCCCACGAATAGATAAAATAAGAAGTTCTACTTCTTCTGATGGTATCCATATAAATAAGGTGGTTACAAATTTAACTGCCTTGAGATGCCCATGAAAATTAAACTCATTACAAATTCCTGTGCTGCTCGGGAATTTCAACATTTAGTTGCTTTGTCAGAAGCGTTTAATCAGCGGATCTCTGAGCTTTATCTCCAAGCAATATTTTTCCTCATTATTCAGATTAGAGGCTCAGTAAGACAATCTTCAGAAAATACTATAACACATCTGGAATTGGTTTTTAACATTAGGTAGTACTGAGGCCTTCTAAATACGGATCTTTAATGTACATCATTAAATGACTTACGAATGTCTTACAGCTTGCACATCTGTTGTGCATTAGGCTCGGTAACACCTCAATGTTTACTTAAATTACAAGATGCTCCCATACCACATTTGGAGCGCCTGACTAGTGCTACAGATGTTCAGTGTCCATTTAGGACGGGTGCAGCATGTAACACCTTTTTCTTCAGTTGAGTTCTTATTATTCGAGGTGTCTTTCTGATTTCTGTGCAGTTCTTTGGCAGGCATTGCTACGATCCTTAACTGTTATTGTGGGAGAAATGATATTACTGAAACATATTTCAGCCTTACTGACAAATGCTTTAAAACTGTGGTCTACATGGCGTCTGTGCTTGTTTCCCCAAGCAATGTCATTGCATGTTGCATTCAAATAAGTTATGAGTATTACTCTGGCAACATGGGGAGGAGAATCACAGCAAGATAGGTACATTTTGACGAAGATTAATGAAGACTGATTCATATACAGCTCCTCAAAAACAACATCACTTTGTACTTTCCGACAGCCAGACTATTTAGTAACCAGAGCCTTGATATTTTATGTAACAAAATTGCTCCAGCAAACAGCAGGAGATAGTTGCCAAATCAACAAACCTGCATTGCATGTGCATTATCCATGTCACAGATGATTATTTACCTCAACCTCTCAAATCATCTATTTCCATATAGGAAACACCTGGCACGACAAGTAAGCCCTTCACTGTTACTGTCAGGCTGCATTCCTTAAAAGAACAGGTATTATTGATGGCATGCACGTGACCACGCAGACGATAGCCCAAATACCATGGGGGGAGTTTTCCCGTCCCGCCGCCACGGGAATCGTAGCAGGCGGGGGGTGGGGGGGGGGGGGGGGGGGGGGGATCATGCAAAGGTCTGTTGACATTGGGCAGGATTCTTTGGTTTTGTAGTTCTCCAGCAAAATTATGCTCAAATGTCTCTATGCAACAACATTTCTCTATCTCTTTTATCACCGTCTTAGTGACAATTTTAAAATAATAACCCCTCTCACTAACTCGCTAACTGAACATAGGACATAGGAACAGGAGTAGATCATTCAGCCCCTTGAGCTTGTTGTACCATTCAATGAGACAATGACTGATTTGTGACTTAAGGTTATGGGACAAAAATACATTAAGTACTTCTGGTTAACAAAAATTTATCAATCTCAGTTTTAAATTAATAATAGGTTTAACATCAATTTCTGTTTGCCAATGTGAGTTCCAAACTTCTAAAGTTTACTTATTAGTCACAAGTAGGCTTACATTAACACTGCAATTAAATTATTATGAAAATCCCCTCATCACCACACTCCTGCGCCTGTTCGGGTACACTGAGGGAGAATTTAGCACGGCAATGCATCTAACCAGCACGTCTTTCAGACTGTGGGAGGAAACCGGAGCACCCGGAGGAAACCCACTCAGACACGGGGAAAACAAACAGTGACCCAAACTGGGAATCGAACCTGGGTCCATGGCGCTGTGAGGCAGCAGTGCTAATCACTATGCCAACGTGCCGCCCATATCTATCACCCGTTGTGTGTAGAAATGTTTCCTAATTGTACTACTGAAAAGTCTGGCAAAGTCTTAACAATGCCCCCTAGTACTAGCCTCCCCAACTAGTGCAAATAATGTTTCTCTGTCCATCCCATCTGTTTTCATTCATATCTTGAAGCCTTCAAACAAATCAACCCCTAAGCTTATAAATTCCAGGGAAAGCAACTCTATTTTGTGTACTCTTTCCTCATAATTTAAACCTTGGAGATCAGGTATCATTCTGGTAAATCTACACTGCACTCTCTCCAAGGCCAATATCGCCCTCCTAAGGTGTGGTGTCCAGAACTCGCTTGCAGTGCTCCAGATATGATCTAGCCAGGGTTTGAATTCTGTGCTCTTGCATGTCGTCCTCTAAATTTCAGAATTCTATTAGTATTTTTTGATTACTTTCTGTTTCAGTTCATGATAGTTTAATGATCTGTGTACCTGAACATTCAAAGTCTCAATAGGGCAGATGTAGGAAGGATGGCTGGAGTGTCTAGAAGCTGGAGACACAATCTCAGGATAAGGGGCAAGTCATTTAGGACTGAGGTGAGGAGGAATTTCTTCACTCAGAGGATGGTGTATCTTTGGAATTCTCTTCCCCCAAAGGTGTGGAAGCTCTGACAAAGGGTCACCTTGACTCGAAATGTTGGCTCTATTCTCTCTCCACAGATTTTCCAGCATTTTCTGTTTTTGTTTCAGATTACAGCATCCGCAGTATTTTGCTTTCATCAGGCGTGGTGGCTCAGTTGTTGAGCATGTTCAAGACTGAGAACAATCAATTGCTACATACTAAAAACATCAAGGGATATGGGGATAGTGCAGGAAAGCAGTGAATTTGAATGCAGAAATTTGAACATCAGCCTTGATCTCATTGAATGGTGCAGCAGGCTAAAGGGCTGAATAGCCTACATTTTTTTAATTTTGTATGTTCTTATGTCTCTTTGAATCTCAACTGTTTCGAGCATTTCTTCATTGAAAAAAGTACCTTGTTCTATCATTTTTTGGTCCAAAGTGGATGAGCCCATTTTTGCCTACATTGGTGTCCATTTGCCACAGTTTTGTCTATTCACTTACTTTGTGAGTACCTCATTCTAATGTTAGGCCTCCATCTACATTTCTTATAACTTATCTTTGTGCTGTCTGCAAATTTAGGTATGTAACTTTCTACCCGTTCACCTAAGACATTAAATCATGCATTGAATAGTTGAGGTTCCAACACAAATCCTCTGTCGATCCTAGTCACAAAACACTAGTCACACTCTTCCTATGAGAGTACTTAGCTATTATCTTGACTGTCTTCTATTGTTCAGTCTACTTTCTAAACGGTTCAATAATTTATTTTCAATATCTTGAGCTTCAACTTTAGGTAACAGTCTGTTCTGAGGGATTTTATCAAATACTTTTAGGAAATCTATATAAATAACACCTATAGACAATCTTAGTGCACCTCATCAAAAACTTCAATCAGATTGGTCAGGCATGACCTAACCAATGGGCATCCCCTGGGCGGCACTGTAGCATAGTGGTTAGCACTGCTGCCTCACAGCACCAGGGACCCAGATTCAATTCTGGCCTCGGGTGTCTGTCTGTGTGGAGTCAGCATGTTCTTCCTGTGTCTTTGTGGGTTTCCTCCAGGCGCTCCGGTTTTCTCCCACACCCTAAAGATGTGCGGGTTAGGTGGATTGGCCATGCTAAATTGCCCTTTAGCATCAGGGAGATTAGCAGGGTAAATATGTGGGGATACAGAGATAGGGGCTGGGTGGGATTGTCGTTGGTGCAGGCTCGATGGGCTGAATGGCCTCCTTCTGCACTGTAGGGATTCTTTGATTCCTATACAAATCCACGCTGGTTTCCTGGGATCAGCTGAAACTTTTCAAGACATTCAGCCACTCTATCCTCAGTAATTTTCCAACAGCAGATTTTATGGAGGACTCTTCTGTTAGAATCACCTTTCTTGCATAACAGAATGACATGCATAATCCCCCATTATGCAGGGATAGTTCAATGGAACTGAGAAAGATTATGGTTAGGGCAAAGTAGCATTGATACTTCAATGAAAATTGAAAGTGTGCAGGGTGTGACAGAACTGACTGATCAGATTTCAGATGATTCTTAAGGGGAAGGCTAGGTTAACCTCCCTCCACCATTGGGTTTAAAATTTTAAGAGGACTTATAGTGACTGATTCTGCAGATGAAGAAGGAACAGTCAACGTAGCACATATGGATTTTCAGAAGGTGTACAATAAGGTTCTCAGGTTAGATATTACAAAAACATTAAGCATGGTTGTAGCGTGTATAGAAAGTTGGGTGTTGGACAAGAAATAAATGGTTAACATTAATGGCTGCTGTTCAGATTCGAAGAGGTTTATTCCAGACTTTGGTGCTGTGTTCACTTTTGCTCTTGATAAATGTGGATGTCTTGGAACTGGACATATCAAAATTTATTAATCATACAAAGTAGGGCTAGCGAACAATGAAGAGGATGATAAAATACATCCAGGGGCACAAATAGGATATCAGATTGGGCAGAAAAGTTGTAGAAGTAACTTAATGCAAAGAATGACAGAGTTGTACAGCACAAAGACAGATCATTCGGTCCATTGAACCTGGCGGCTAGCTGAACGTTATTTTCCAAACTTTTCCCTATACTCTTCTAATTTTTCCAAAGTTTTAAAAGGAATTATAGATTTTACTTCAACCACACTTTCTGATAGAGCGTCTTTCTTCATAAAACAACAAACATTTCCCTTCATCTATCTGATGATTATCTTAAATTTATACTCTCTGGGTTACAATCTTACCAACCATTGGAAATAGTTTATCCTGAGTTATCTTATCAAAACCCCATATAGTTTTCAACACTTGTATCATTGTTTTTCTTGTTCTAATGAAAAGCATGAAATTATTCTACACCAGGAATATCCAACATATGGCCCATGGATCACAATATGACCCACCTATCTCTATCCAGCCAACTCAATCAGCATTCAAAATACAGGCAAATAGAAGCTACAGCTCTGCAAGGAGCTGATTCTCCAGTCACACACTGTTTCTCTCCCATGTTTGCTGCTGATATGCTCATCAGTAACTGGCTGGTGGCTCTCTAAGGCAGCATTTCCTCCCGAGTGAGGGGCAGAAGTTCCAGGGCAGGCAGTGTCGACAAGGATGTCTTCCTGGTGGGAAGGAGCACACCATCATCCTAAAAATCCTGATCTGTGTGTTTGAGTCTGTGTGAGAGTGGGTAAATATGTATGAGTGAGTGTGTGTGTGCATATGTGAGCAAGTGAATGTGAGGGCGTGTGCATGTGGGGTGAGTGAAGGTGTATGCATGGCTGAGAATGAGAATCCCTGGGATTGTCTCACACACACTCACACTTCACCTCTTCCCCTTCCTTCTCCCCAGAGTGTTAGTTAAGTACAATTCCTTAGCTCAGGCCTGGTCCCCACCCCTTCCCTGGCGATCAGGACTTGGGGCCTAGTCTGTCTCCTGCTTCTTTAGCTAAATTTTAAAGCAAGTTTTATTAGCTAACTCTGCTGTTTGGCACATTTTAATAGCCAGTTGATTAATTATTGTGTTTAAAATGATCAATTTATGTTTTTTAAATTCGTGTTCAATGTCGTTCTAAACCTTATCTTCCTGAAATTTGCTCCTTAGCTCTTGAGTGTGGGAAAAAATTAAATGCGGCCCCTTACATGAAGAGATTGGACACACATGTTCTAATCAGGAGGGGAAAATGGGCTAACAAAGAATCAACACCTCATTTTACTTTGGGCACCATTTCCTTTCACACTGACCTCAATCAGAGGGTTTGAGATTAAAAGTGGGAGATTTGAGTGGGAAAATAGTTGTCAATCTCACAGGCAGACTGAACAAGTGTGCTGTCATTAGCCCCAGATTTGATGTTCAAATAAAGGAGATAGAAAGGTGGCAAAATGGTCCACTGCCTTCCCGTCAGTTTGGATACCTCGTTCTAACAACCTCAGCTGGCACCATGGACCATGAAGAAGCCAAGCAAAAACATACGAGAGGAAAAATCCTAGGGTTCTTTTTCTAAAATGTGAAACCGGTCTATAATAAAACATTTGAAACCAAAAAAGTAGAAGCTGGTGTGGTGTGAAATGCTTGCTGATTTGCTCAGAGCTTGTTTTGCACTAATTGGTGTAAACTAATTTCATCCCCATAGTTTTGCATGTCTTTCCTTGTAAGTAAAGCCTTTCAGCTCTGGTATCACCTTAGTTGCTCTCTTCCGTACCTTATCTATGGCTGTTATCTACTTTCTAAAGTAAAGCACCTCAAACGGGGAAACAATTCTAACTTCAGCCTAACAACTGCTAATGTCCTCCACTCGCAAAACAAAAATACCCACTGGCCAGTCTCCCCTGTTTCCTCTGCTTTAACCAAATTGCTATTGATGTTTCTACAATCCATTAAATACAGCATGCGCTGATTTTTTTAACAAGTTTCTTCTGCGGCATTTATCAAGCACCTTTTGATAATGCACATGCGTAATGTAATTCATTGTATTTCACTCCAGTTGGTTTCATTCATTAACACTTGTCACTTCTGAATCCTTTGGGTGTACCTTTACATTTATATTTTTGATGATGGATTGTGTTCAGCTTCACATTTCAAAGTTTTTTTTAAAGTGAGGTATAGTATGGCATTACAAATCATTTTAATCACATCAATCAACATAATGGTTCTCTTTGGGAGGCTAAGATATGTCCATAGGTCTAACAAAAAATTGAATTCGATATAGATATCAACACCCAGATCTCCTTTTCTTTGCTGTGTATAGTTTCATTTAGCATTATATATTATATATAATTGCCAGATATATTGTTCAAACAATAAATTAAAACAAAATTCCTCACCAGAGCAGGACAATGAAAACAAAATCACCTAATTAATGAGGAAAGCTTCAATGTAAAACTGCAAAAGTTGTCTAATCTGAGCGAGGTCATGTAAATGTAACACTATCTGAAGTATTTGCAAGAAGATGCTCAAATAATGACATTCTGAGCCTGAATTAATGATTCCACTCATTAAAATTTTGCTTTGCTGTTGCCGACTGTAGCCTAAACATTTCACTTAGATTGCACAAAATACTCAGGTGACTTGAGTTGGGTGCAGTTAATGGCATTTCCTCAAATATTCAAGAACAGGTGCAAACAATCACTATACGTTGTATTTAGTTCCTTGCTTGGCAAAGACTGATTTCAGGTCACTTTACACTTGCCAGCAAAGCAGAACAATGAAAACAGCTATTCACCATGGTCTAAACTTGCCTCACAATACTACTGACATGGAAAGTTTGATTGCTTTATCTTCACTGGTTCTTTGTAACAACATTGGTTTTAAGTACACGATCCAGGTGTCTGAAGTTCACAACAAAGCATACTGGACACACATGTGTTTGGGCATGGTTACAAATTAGAAAATGGAGAAACAAAGGGCAGGAATATATATTGTCTCAAGATTTACAGTCTAATATTTATTGCAGGGGAGGCAGGGAGGCAATGACATAGTGGTATTGTAGCTGGACTAATAATCCAGAGACCTAGAGTAATATTCTGGGGACCTGGGTTTGAAGAATTCCACCATGTCAATTGGTGGAATTTGAATTCAACATAAAATTTGGGATTAAAAGTCTAATGAGCATGAAACCATTATTGATTGTCATAGAAACCCATCTGGTTCACTCATGTACTCCAGGGAAGGAAATCTGCCATCCTTACCTGGTCTGGCCTACACATGACCCCAGATCTACAGCAATGTGGTTGACTCTTAAATTCCCTCTGAAATGGCCTAACAAGGCACTTGGTTGTACCCAACTACAACAAAATCTACAAAAAGGAATAAAACTGGATGGATCACCTGACATTGACCAAGGCACTGGGAACGACAACGCCAACCCCAGCCCTGTCAGCCCTGCAAAGTCCTCCTTACTAACATCTGGGGGCTTGTGCCAAAATGAGGAGAGCTGTCTCACAGACTAGTTAAGTAACAGCCTTACATACTCATGAAATCATGCCCTACAGACAATGTCCCAGACATCACCATCCCATCCCACTGGCAGGCTAGACCCAGCAGAGGTGGTGGCACAGTGGTATACAGTTGGGAGGGAGATGCCCAGGGTGTCCTTAACATCAACTCTGGACCATCAGGTCAAACATGGGCAAGGAAACTTCCTGCTAATTACCATATACCACCCATCCAATCTGTATTCCTCCATGTTGAACAGGAAGACTGAGAGTGGAAAGGGTGCAGAATGTACTCTGGATGGGGGACTTCAATGTGGCTCAGTAGCACCACCACAGACAAGCTGGTTGAGTCCTAAAGGATAGCTACTAGACTGGGTCTGTGGCAAGTGGTGAGGGAACCAACAAGAGGGAAAAATAAACTTGACCTCATCTTCACCAATCTGCCGCAGATGCATCCAGGACAATATCGGTTGTGTGACCACTGCACAGACTTGTGGAGTCAAAATCCCATCATTATATTAAGGATACCTTCCAATGTGTTGTGTGGAAAAACATACTTGACCTCATCCTCACCAACCTGCATGCCATAAATGCATCTGCTCATGACAGTATCAGTTGTGTGATAACCACACAGTGCTTGTGAAAGCTAAGCCCCATCTTCGCATCCATCATGTTGTATGGCACTACCAGCATGTTAAATGGGATAGATTTCAAACAGATCTAGCAACCCAAGACTGGACATCCATGAGATGCTGTGGGCCATCAGCATCAGCAGAATTGTACTCAATCATAGTCTGTAACCTCATGGCTCGGTATAACCCCCACTCTACCATGAACACCAAGTTAGGGATTGAACCCTGGTTCAATGAAGAGTGCAGGAGGGCATGCCAGGAGCAACACCAGGCATACCTAAAAGTGAGGTGTCAACCTGGTGAAGCTTCAGCACAGGACTACTTGAATGCCAAACAGCATAAGCAGCAAGTAATAGATAGTGCTAAGCAATCCTACAACCAATGGATCATATCTCAGCTCTGCTCAGTCTGGTCACATCCAGCCGTGAATGGTGGTGGACAATTAAACAACTCACTGAATATCTCAATCCTCAATGATAGTAGAACCAAGCACATCGGTGCAAAAGATAAATCTGGAGCATCTGTAACAATCTTCAGCCAGAAGTGCCGAGTGGGTGATCCATCTTGACCTCCTCCATGAGATAAGAAATAGGAACAGGAGTTGGCCATTCAGTCCTTCAAGCCTGCTCTGCCATTTAATAGGATCTAACACTCACTTGTCCACTTTCCTGCCTTATCACCATAACCCTTAATTCCTCTACTGATTAACAACCGATCAATCTCAGCCTTGAAAATATTCAAGGACTCAGCCTCCACAGCTTTCTGGGGTAAATAATTCCAAAGATTCACCACTCATTGAGAGATGAAATTATTCCTCAAATCCCATCTTAAATGAGCACCCTCTTATTTTGCAACTCTAGCCTCTGGACTTACGCTCTCCCATGAGTGGAAATATCCTCCCAACATTTACCTTGTCTGACCCCTATGTTTCAATCATATCACCTCTCATTCTTCTGAACTCCTAGGAATACAGACAGAACCACAGGAATTTTTCCATCCCACCCGCCATGGGAATTGTAGGGGTGGGGGGAGGCAGGGCATGCAAATGTCTGTTGACCTCGGGCATGGCTTTCCAGTTTTGGGGTGGGCGCGGCTGGAAAATCCCACCCAACTTGTTTAATCTTTCCTCATAAGGCAGCTTCTCCATACTTGGGATCATCCTGGTAAACCTCCTTTGCACTGCCTCCAATGATACTACATCTTTTGTTAAATATGGGGACCAAAACTATACACATATTCTAAATGTGGCCTCACTAGTACCTGATGCAGTTGCAGCAACACCTCTGTTTTTATACTCCAGCCCCCTTGAAATAAAGGCAGCATTCCATTTGCCTTCCCTATTTGCCTTCCCTTCTGCACCTGTATGATAGCTTTCTGGCTTTCATGAACAGGGACCCCCACGTCCCTTTCTGTTACAGCTTTCAGCAGTCTCTTTCCATTTAAATAATAATCCACCCTTCCATTATTTCTTCCAAAATGAGCAATCTCACATTTTTCCATACAACCCCGACAATACAGAAGGAGGCTATTTAGCCCATTGAGTTTGCACCAACAAAGAGCATCTTACCCAGGCCCACTGCCGCCACCCCCCCACCCCTTTCCCCCTAACCACACGCATTTACCATGCTAATTCACCTAACCCACACATCTTTGGACACTAAGGGGCAATTTAGCATAGCCAATCAATCCAACCTGCACATCTTTGGACTATGGGAGGAAACCCATGCTGAGAAGGGAAGAACATGCAAACTCCACAGTTACCCGAGGCTGGTTTCAAACCCAGGTCCCTGGCACTGTGAGACAGTAATGTTAATCACTGTGCCACCCCAATTGAATTTCACATTGAATTCCATTTGCCAATTTTCTGCTCACTCACTTAACTTGTCAATATCTCTCTGTAATCTATTTCTATCCTCCTTGCAACCAGCCTTCCCTCCAAACTTTGTATCATCTGCAAATTTGGTCACAGTACACACTGTTCCTTCCTCCAAATCATTGATATATGTTGTGAAGAGTTGTGGTCCCAGCACTGGTCCCTGTGTCACTCCACTGGTTACTGCCCTCCAACCTGAGAAAGACTGCTTGCTGCTATTCATCTATCCAAGGCAGAATATTACCTCAAACACCATTAGCTTCTAGCTTGCATAGAAAATCGACAAAGCACAAATTAGAAGTGTGATGGAATACTCTCCATTTGCCTGGATGAGTGCAGCTCCAACAACACTCGACACAATCCTAGACAAAGCAGCTCACTTGATTGGCACCCCATCCACCCCTTTAAACATTTACTCCCACCACCACCAATGCACAGTGGCAGCCGTGCATACCATCTACAAGATGCACTGTAGCAACTCAACCAAGACTTCTTCGTCAGCGCCTTCCAAACCTGTGACCTGTACCACCGAGAGGGACAAGGGCAGTAGATTCATGGGAGCACCACCAACTGCAAGTTCCCCTCTAGGCCACATACCATCCTGACTTGGAGCTATACCACTATTCCTTCACTGTTGCAGGGTCAGAATCCTGGAACTCCCTCCCTAACGGCACTTTGGGAGTACCTACACAAGATGAACTGCAGCAGTTCAAGAAGGTGGCTCACCACTATCTTCCCAAGGACATTTAGGACACAAAATACTGGCCCAGCCAGCGACATCCACATTCCATGTACAAATGAAAATAAGAGTAAAACCCAACTGTCCAAATCACATTTTTTTAAAAATGCACTTATGATAAAATTAATATTATAAAAATTATAAATAGCAATTTTTCTGTGACTATTCATCAAAAATATTAGTGTAACTAAATATATATGTTATAAAATAGTGATTAATATTAATACTAACCAGTTTTTAAATTTGTTATAAATGTGTTATGGACTCAGCAATGCAAAGTTATTAATGGCAAATCAAGCTCATACGACTAGTGTCTCTAAAGTTGATAATAGTTATTAATTGATATCCAACTTACCTCTGTTTGGAATGGTAAGACGGCCACCTAAAAAATTAAATGTTCCAAAGGCAGTATTTGAAGCGTCCCTCAATAATGACTTAGAGTTCATTTGCATCGAGAGTCTTGCCATAAGGTTTAGAGTGTCGGAATGTGCTGTACCATTACGTAATGTATGTCTTTCATTTGCAAGCCGGTCCAGAAGGGGAGAGTTAGTCATTGGAATCTTGTCTGAGATATCCTGTCGTGAACGGATGGAGCCTTGGTATGCTGATGTACTTGTGAGGTCAGGCTGGATTGTAAGCAAATGGGAGTTATCTATCAGAATGAAAACAGACAAGCCACTGTGAAAAATACTTTGCATTTCAAGGATTACTGAACATACTTTCTACAGCAGTACAAGGTAATTATGCACCCTCCGAATACTGACTGCATCATTCAATAGGATTTACAATGAAAGGATTTTCAAATGTCACAAGATTACAATAAAATACAGGCAGAGTTGTTCACATTGAACTCTGACTTTTAGATTATATTATGTGTACGGGTCAATTCTCAATCTCCTAATCATTTGAACTATGTGTAAACAATAAATAGTCAATTGACACCATTCTGCTATGTCAAATTCATGGACATTTATTTGTTAGTAATTGTTTTTGTACTTCATTATAGAGGGAAAAATTACTGACCTTCTTCAGAAATTCTACACATGCTACAATGCTGGGACATTTCGGTTCAAAAATGTAAATGCGATATGCTCAATTACTACTTGTATATGGTGGCCCAGTGGTTAGCACTGCTGCCTCACAGTGCCAGGGACCCGGGTTCGATTCCCGGATTGGGTCACCGTCTGTGCGGAGTTTGCACATTCTCCCAATGTCTGCATGGGTTTGCTCCGGTTTCCTCCCACAGTCCTAAAGGTGGCTAGTTAGGTGCTTTGGCCATGCTAAATTCTCCCTCAGTCTACCCGAACAGGCACTGGAGTGTGGCGACTAGGGGATTTTCACAGTAACTTCATTGCAGTGTTAATGTAAGCCTACTTGTGACAAATAAATTAACTTTAACATCCCTGAGAGGCTGAGTTTGTCAAACTTCCCTTCATCACTTGAGATGGTCAATTTTCAATCTTCATGGAAGATTTTCTTCCCACACAAGCCCACCTCACAAATGAGTCAGCCAAGTTTGGGGCTTCAGAACAGATAAGTGAGAGTCCATTGACTGGGTCAAACACCACTCCTGATTTTGGCGGGCAACATGGGTGCAAATGGAACCTGGTAAAAATTGCATGTGTTATCTAAAGAAAGTTTTTCCAATCAAATGGTATAAAGTGAGAGTGTGAGATTGCAAAATCATTATTATTGCTCTGTTTGGGCAACATATACACTTGGTATATTACAGAGCACAACTATGCTTTCTCCCACAACATAGGGTAACCTAATGGGACTAAACACAATAGAATCTCAATGATGCCTCTCAATGTCATTTTTTTGGTTTGCCTCAGCATGCATCTCAGACATGTCGAAACCCAACTCGCAATCATCAGGGACAGGTTAAATATTTCTCTGGGAACAATTCTATGGTCATTGTTGAAGCTTTATGCAAGATTGCAAACTTGGTAACTGGATACCTTAGCAAGACAAGCTGATAATGCACCATAGCATTTTTTTCCTGATGGAATTGAGAGGTGGTCTTTGAATTCTGGAATTATTCTGATTCAGAACCCCACAAGCTAAATCATATAACTGGACAAGCAGCAGAAATCTTTCCAGTATTTTGTGCTGCGTGCTTTTAGACAGGAAGTAAGGGGTCTATTTTTGGATTTTGCTGTTACTTTTAATTCTTGTTCTCATGCCTTGCTTTGTCTGTCACATGCTTATATTTACCTTAACGCTAATTTTAACGCTTTTCCAAAAAAAACCTAAGCCCAAAAAATTGGAATGACTAACCTTGTTTAGGTGTTTTAATGTTCACAGGTTGGAATCCTGTTGTTAAAATTGAAGAGTCAGTTACATCAGAATCGAAGTCTTGCTGTTTTTTTCGATACACAAGTATTACTACAACTAGCAGTAATGTAAGGCATACAGCCACTGCCACAACACCAGTGTACAGTGCAACATCACCTGGCACTGCAGAAGATAAAAGATAAAATACAGTTAAACCATCAGTAAAATGCATATTACCTATCACAAAATAAGGAATGGTTCGCTATTGATTAGAACATTGTTCCACAATCAAAGTTAATGTGAATAAGTATTAAGTAAGATACTCACCACCTCAGGTTATCCCTGACTACCATGAATTGCATTCTTATATTTAAGGAAATGAAATGTAGGATATTAAATCCCTAAGCATATTTTATTTGTTAGAAAGTGGAATTTGTTAAACAAATGAAAATTGAAATCTCTAACCATACTTTGACTGTTGACAATTCAGTTGAAAAAAGTCACCGGCACGGTGGCACAGTGGTTAGCACTGCTGCCTCACAGCGCCAGGGACCCAGGTTCAATTTTGGCCTTGGGTCACTGTCTGTGTGGAGTTTGCACATTCTCCCTGTGCCTACGTGGTTTTCTCCCGGGTGCTCCAGTTTCATCCCACAGTTCAAAGACGTGTGGGTTAGGTTGATTGGCCATGCTAAATTGACCCTAGTGTTAGGGGGATTAGCCGGGTAAATATGTGGGGTTAGGGAATAGGGCCTGGGTGGGATTGTGGTTGGTGCAGGCTCGATGGGCTGAATGGCCTCCTCCTGCACTGTAGGAATTCTATGATTTTCAGATGCAAGAGTGTTACTGTTATTTTGATTCAAATTTGAACATTCAAATTTCAGTATTGTTGCATTGATATTCATGTAAATCGGTTGTATGATTTCTATTAACTGACATCAGAATTTGCTTTGACTATTCGAAGGAAACAGGTTTCGGAAGTGAACCATTCACTTCTCAAGTAGAGCCATGGCAACATACAAAAAAAGCAACATGCTGAATAATTATCGAATGTTGTCACACACCAGGGAGCATATTAATTAATACAGTTGTGAAAATGCATTTTGTTTAATCTAACAAAAAGGAAGAACTTTCATTTCATGAGGCACAGGATGTCACAGATCACTTCAACCTTGAGTTCAAATTTGCTGCCTAGGTTTGAAACTAGTGTGTCCTCTATAATAGACTGCCCAAATTTTTTATTAAAGTGAGATAAATGTAAATGAAAGTCAGAGTTTCATATCAGAAGCTGGTCCAAAACTTTAGATTTGTACAAAGGCAGTACATTGAAAACCTTCCAGCAGAATACATTGTTTAAAAATTGTGGCCTTTGTGCAAAGCAACCCCGCACAAGCATGAATGACCAATTAGTTTGTTTTTGCGCAATTAATTGCACCGTAAAGGCATGGAAAGGTTGAGATTGGGTGACATCAGTGGTCGGTCGTTCTATAGAAACTGTGCTTGACTAACAGCTCACTTTCCAAGCCCTGTTATCCACTTGTTTCACATTATGTGCAATGAATGCATCAGAGTTCACCATCAGTTTCAGAATGACCTAGCTGTACAAGGAGATTGAACTTTTCCTTTCTCATAGAAGTTCTTTAAAGTAGAGATAGCAGGGATGTCTGTGAAACTGCTCTCCTATATATATAATACATATATATTTATAAATACTCCATCCAGTGGGTTGACTGTCTTTAACAATTCACTGCAGTCACCGAAAGATGAATTTCCAGTGGGTGGTGATTCAATTGAGAATGGCTATTCTTCAGCGAATCTAGGCAGAAATGTAGTTTTCTGTCTGCATTCAATTTTTCTCGGCTTGCTTATTTTCTAAATTATTTATTGCCCTTGTGAATCTAGTCCAATGAGGAGAGGGTGACTTTTGAAGGGTGTGGCTGCTGCGATGTTGATAGCTTTTAGTCAGGTCCAAAAAAAAGCATTCTACTCATTCAGTAATTTTGGTCAAATACAAAGTGGGATTGAAAGTAAAGAATTGCCAAGTACAACCCAGCAACTGGAGGTAAATGACATATAGCCAGAAAGACATCACACGACGTGCCTGTTTAATAGTTGGTGCAGTTTACATTAGGCTGAATTAAATTTGTATGAGAAAAAATGAGGGAAAGAGTTTCACTGATTCGCATCCTAAAGTCCCTCCATTGCTGCTATTTGCACAGTGTGCCTGCAAAAAGCCGGAGGCATTGAACAAAAGAGGTAAATTGGCTGCCACAGGTCATATGAGGCCTCTGTTGAAGGTTGCCCGCAGGTAACCTTGCAAAGATGGCGAAATTCCACAATTAATTTCCTGCTGTTCTGAAGCTTCCAGAGGATATTGGCCGGAATTCTCTGGACATTCACGCCGGCGGGATTCTCTGGTCCCGCTGGCAGCCCACCCCTACCCGCGGGTTTCCCGCCAACGTGGGGTGATGTCAATGGGAATTCCCATCGACAACCGTGGGACTAGAGAATCCCGCCGCTGGCAAACAACACGCCACATCCCGCCGGCGGGAAACACGCAGCTGGGAGGCTGGAGAATCTCGTCTAATGTCTTTCAGTCATTGGCAGGCATGCAGTGAGGTATCATTGGTGATTTAAAGGCAAATATGATCGGTGTAACTCAAGAGTAATACCAATCTCTTGACTAATTCCATTTATTTTGTACCACATCAACTGTGCAATATTATATAATGGGTGCATGCAGACCAACCTACTCTATAGCATGCACCTAGTGGAACTTTAGGTCCCTGTGAAAATTGCAGTGGAAATGTCCTTTTATTTTTCATTGGCTAACTCTTCTGTTCCTTTAATCCCTAACAAAATATCAGTGACACAATGCCTTTTTTTTTGCGAGGGAAGGAGGTTGTTGGGCAAGGATAAATCAAAATTGCTCCTTGAAAAAATAATTTCATACATTCATAGCAAAAAAGAATCAGACATATTTAGAATCCATTCACTCTTAAGAGTTTCATTGATCATGCAGCTTTCCTTAGGCCGAGTCAAAATGGACTTAGTACTGAAAAACTGCAATCTTCGTGTTGAATCCAGAAAATTGCATTAAATATTCATTTAAACATTTCTGCATGTAATTTAGAGCTTTGCTAAAGTCATGAATGACATCTCCTATAACTGTTCCTGTGATGCATTTGCTCAACTCAACATCACCACAGTGTCTGATTATCAACTGCACTATTCTATTCACTCACCTCTATTTATAGCCAACTTACTGCCAATAACGGTTCATCTTCAAGTCCCCACACCATCATCTCGGAAGTTCAGCAAGGGTTGATTCTTGGGTGGGCCCTTCAGCTTATGTATTTGCTGCTTGATACTATTGCCCACATGCAGTGGATCAACTTCTGTCTGTAAGCCACTGTTTGCTACTTCTTTATCGCTTTTTTCAACTACCTAACCACCTCCAAGCCATCAGAGTATCTATCTGACTCCAATTCACAGATAGCTCACAGTTTACTTTGTCAGGATTTTGGAAGATCAAATCCAATTCCCCAGTCACTTTTTAAATACTCCAATCTCTTTCTCTGACTCCTTCCTCGGACACCTAAGCATGCTGGAGATGACAATTTGAAACTCCAGCATTCTGTTCAATTCAGACAAGAGCTTCAAATTGCCCAATTCTGGGATATGGGCATCGCTGGCAAGGCCAGCATTTATTGCCCATTCCTAATTGCCCTTTTGAGGGTAGTAGTGAGCCACTTTCTTGAACTGCTGCAGTCCATGTGGTGCAAATTCACCCACGGTGCTATTAGGGAGGGAGTTCCAGGAATTTGATCCAGTGACAGTGAAAGAAGGGCAAGATAGTTCCAAGTCAAGAAGGAGTGTAGCTTTGAGGGGAGCGAATGTGATGGTGTTCCCATGCATCTGCTACTCTTGTTCCTTCAGCTGGTAAAGCTAGCAGATTTGGAAGGTTCTGTTGAAGGAGCCTTGATGAATTGCTGCCACTCTGTGTCAGTGGTGAATGGAGTGCCAATCAAGCAAGCTGCTTTGTCCTGGATGGTTTAAGCTTCTTGAGTTTTGTTGGAGCTGCACTCATCCAAAGAAGTGGAGAGTACTCCATCACACTCCTGATTTCTGTTTTGTAGATGGCAAGCAGACTTTGAGCAGTCAGGAGGTGAGTTAATTTCTGCAGAATTCTCAGTTTTCTGACCTGCTGTTGTAGCCACAGTATTTATGTGGCTAATCCAGTTTAGTTTAAAGTTTATTTATTAGTGTCACAAGTTGGCTTATATTAACCCTGCAAAGAAATTACTGTGAAAATCCCCACACTCCAGCATCTGTTCAGGCACATGGGGGGAGAATTTAACATGGCCAATGCAGCTAACCAGCACATCTTTCAGACTTTGGGAAAAAACTGGAGCATCTGGAGGAAACTCACGCAGACATGGGGTGAACGTGCAGACTCTGCACAGACAGTGACCCAAGCAGGGAATCAAACCTGGGTCCCTGGCGCTGTGAGGTGGCAGTGCCAACCACTGTGCCGCCATGCTGCCCTTTTAGTTTGTGGTCAATGGTAACCCCCCAGGATGTTGATAGTGGAGGATCCAGCATTGGTAATGCCACTGAATGTCAGAAACAGATGGTAAGACTCTCTCTTGTTGGTGACATTACCTGGCACTTGTGTGCCTTAAATGTGGTTTGCCTTTTATCAGCCCAAGCCTGAATATTGTCCACGCGTTGCTGAATATGGACAAGGATATCTAAGGAGTGGCAAATGGTGCTGAACATTGTGCATTTACCAGCTACCATCCGTACTTCACATTCTTCTGTTGGTTAAAGGTTATTTGCTTCCACTTCATCAACATCTCCTAACTTTGCCCCTACCTCAGTTCCTCCATGTTTCAAATCTTTAGCCACACATTGTTCACCTTTTGACTTGATTACACCAATGCTCTCCTTGTTGACCTCCCATCTTCTACTCTCTTAAACTCCAATTTGTGCTAAAAGTAGTGGCCTGTATTCTAAGTTACACTAGTGCATCTGGTGATCATCGAGACATGGAGTTATGTTTGTAAACCAACGCGTCTCTGTGTAATGTGAAACATGATTACCTGGAGATATCATCAGAGACATTCTCTTCCATCCTGGACTGTAAACAAGCAACCCTATCTAATAAAGCTCCACAGACTGGGTAAGTAACCCACTGTGTGGCAATCTCTTCATTCTTTTATCTTTGCTGATAAAGTGAGCTGACCACTTTAGTATACAACACATGGACTTGCTTTTCTCTGATTTCAATTTAAATACAACACCAGGTCAAAAGGCAGCCAGGTATCCAGCTTTGCTAATGCCCACTTTAACATGGTATAGTTGAACAAGATTATTGGTAGGCTTAAACAACACCTTTACTGCATGGACAGACCACGCTGGAGTTTCCCTGCTGCAGCACCTTGCCTGATGAGGGCACGTCCACTGTCACTGCAGCTAAAAGGCTGAGAATAAGAAAGAAGAGGAGGAAAAGGAAGAGAAGGAGGAAGGCAGAGGTCAACCAATATACCGTTTGTTGACAGGGATGTCTACGATTAACTCAGTACTGTAACACCAAAAATTCCATTCTCCATTTGCCCCATACCTCCCTCTGTTACTGACTTCACAAGTGCCTGATTGGTCACAATGTAAAAATGATTGCCAACACAAAATAAACATTCTAAACCAACCTTATAAATTAAAGCATGCCATATTGCATAGAGAAGTCAACTAAATCCCTCTACATCATTCCATTAGTGCCTGGCTTCCATCTATTTTTGTTTGTCCTAATGCTCCTTAGCAGTGCTATCCCAGCATGGCTGGTGGATACCTGCTGTTTTTCCAGTGGGAAAGATTGCAGACATTTTCAGGATGACCTTTAGCAGCTCTAGCTCTTGATGGCTTGACTTCAGGCTGCATCACCTCAGCATGGAGGCCAGCAGTCTGGGCTGGTTGATGGACAATAGCAAGGACACTGGTGGAGTAGCAGTAGTGGAAAGATGAATGTTGCCATGCTGAGATAAGAGAGCCAGTTTGGACTTGTCAAGCAATTGAAGATGAGAACATTGGCCATTCAGTGCTGCATTGTGTTTGGGTCCACAATGTGCTAATGGAACTGACCACCATTTCCACACTGGAATGGATGGGCTGCAAGCTCTGCCCAATGCCCTGAAGCAGGTTGATGCCAGACATGTCAAAGACTCTTGAAATTGATTACAAGCTTTCTAGCAGGCCTACAAATCTATCAAACATTTCATTATACAGGCTATCAACCTCCTTCTATGAGCCACCTCAACAAAATCCTTGGTCCTCTTCAGCAGAACTTGTTTGTGGCTTCACCTTCCAGTAAGCTGGCATCTGTGCTACACCCATATCTTTCCCTGGCTGCAGGCCAATTGTGCATGGTGTTTCTCATTGTGCTATTAAGCTATCTTCAAAAGGGCTGCAGTTTCAATATGTGAGCTGGTAGCTATGAATGTGAATGCAAGTGTCTTCCAGTTCTTCTGCTACTGACTAGCCAGGCTGTAGTTCTTGAATATCTGGAAGAAGAAAGGTATAAGAGTAGGGTTATAGTGAGGAGAGGTAGGGAAAGTGAAAGCTACACACATAGATCATGATTAACTTGTAAACCAGATGAGATTGTGAGTGAGAGGAGGAGGATTAGGTATAAGGTTACCGTCATCTTTGATGCTTTCAAACCTGCCACAGTACATGGGCTCAGTAATAGCCGCTCCAATTATGGCAACCACCATCTCCACCAGGGTGAGTGCATGGAGCCCCATCCTTGTTCCCTATAAATGAGGTGCTGCTGCTTCTGGTTATGTGCCACCTTGTCCTGCAATAGAGGGGCATGAATGTTAGTAATTATGGTGTTAGCTGATCTGGCAATCATTGTTGAATGGTTGGTAGTGGAAGCTGTGAGATATGGGTGTAAGACTTGTAGCATGGCTAAGTCTGTGAGGGTGAAGGGGAAATGTTAGCTATGACTTGTGCTTGATTGAGTTTGTTTGTAGGTGAGTGATGGTGGTGTGGTGAGCAGTGTGTGACATTACTGATGATTTTGGTAGAATATTTGGACATATATTCACTGACAATCGATATGAGGTCACTGAATTTCTGGTGGCATTGCATCCTGATCCTCCGAGCTACACTGCTGAGATTGACCTGGTCTCACTGGCTCCACAACGTTTGTTTGGAGGGCCTCCCAGCCCCTGGTGGATGGGTATCTCTCCTCCACTAAGTCCTCCAGTGCAGTATTGGAAAATCCTGGAGCATAATGTCTCCCATTTTGCATAATTCTTCTGCTTTTCCCAGGTCAGAATCAGTTATAGAATGCTTTACATCATCTGACCCAGCCATAATGCACCTACCTTTTAATAATGCAGGTTGGCTTTAAGTAGTGCGGGCTAGGTTTAACTTGCAATCACCTCTCATAATTTTCACCCCTGCTCAGGCGTGCAGCCACTCAACAGCGATAGCATGCTGGGTGCACCCTATTATTATTTAAATAGGCAGGTATCAGGACCTATGTCTGCTGCCTGCTTCAGAAGCAATGGCCACAGGGTAATCCTGGAGTGTGATTTCCCCATCATCTTCCAGGCCCGGTCCAATTCTGTGATCCAAATATTCACTTCTCATTGACACATATTACTTACCCAACAACCTGTTGAGATATCATACATATGTATCAAAAAGACTGTATAAATATGTATAATTTACATGGAACAAAGGAAAAAGTTGTGGAATTTAATCACATTTAATGTAAATGCTATTTGACCAATTCATAATGCAAATTACTTGCCATGACAGTTGGGGAAGACTATAGTGTCATTGCCCATTCTGCACCAGATTTCTCTGCCACTCTTCAGCTCTAAGTTGTCAAACAAAACTCTCATGACAAACCGACACCTAGTCAGCCAAATATTCCAACTCCAACATATGTTGAAGGAGAGACTCAAGAATATGTTGAGCAATTTTCATAGCTCAGTGGCCACCTCTCTCGAAAGGTCACCATTGAGGGGAGATCCAACACCAGATCTGGCAATATGTGTTTGACAACAAATATCTCTGCAAGTCAATAAACGTCTGAGTGTATACAGCATTTTTCATTACCACACTTCTGCACTGCAGTGATGTGTGAACTGAGTATCAGTTATGAAGACTAATGAAGGCAGAGTGGGACTTTGACCCCTCATTGGAGAGGAATTCTCACCCTCTGGAGCTGCCAGCCAATCCAATTGGCTGGAAGCGCCATCTGTCCTGGCAGCACCAGGAAGCGGTCAGTGGCTGCCATCAGGACTGCAGAAGAAGACCCAAGGCAGGTCAGTCTGGGCTCTTGTGCCAGGAGGTTAGGCAGAGGGATGGGAGGAAGGGTTGGGTTTAAGAAAGGGAGGGGAGGAAAGGAAGGGAGGGGAGGAAAGGAAGGGAGGGGAGGGCGGGAGGGAGGAAAGGTAGGGAGGGGGGAAAGGTAGGGAGGGGAGGAAAGAAAAAGGAAGAGGGGGAGGAAAGGAAAAGGAAGGAAGGGGAGGAAAAGGAGAAGCAAAAGGAAAAAGAAAAGGAAAAGAAGCTATCCCTTGAGTGACAAAGGGCAGCTTTCAAAAAGTGACCGCTCCCTTACTTCCTGCCCTTTAAACATATCAATGGAACAAAAAACGAGCTTCCCACTCACACCCGGTTACCAATACAAACATTTTATGGTTTGAGCAGCATAATATCAGGGTCAATTGGTTTGATAACATGTCTAATGAATCCTTGATTATTCATTTATATATGCAAATCTCGGCACCACCCATCCCCAGTATTATGGGATTGAGTTCAAGGGTGGGCAGGAAGATGGTGGTGTGGGCACCCAATCTATTTTATATGCCCCCTTATGGGACACATAAACTTCAGCCCTGTGTTCAGATAGCTGAAAAACACCTCCCCACTAGGTATTGTTCTCTCAAATGGTCAATGTTCCAGGAGAGGGCAAAGAAAACATTCCAAAGACACTCCAAAGCTCCCCTTGCAGCATGGTGGCATTGACCTTCAAGACTGGAAGCAGACTGCTAACAATCGTTCTGAATAATGACAACTTGTCCATCAAGCTGCATCGTGCTTTTAGTGCCAACATCTCAACAGCAGATCAGGAAACACAAAGGAAGCAAGTCCTGCCCCACCAACTCATGGGATGCCCAGTCCCACGTGCCCAAAGGTATTCATGTCAAGAATCAGCCTGTTTAGTTCTGAAGACCCACTGGGGTGGGGGTTGGGGGTGGGGGGGTTGTGGAATGGGGTGGATAATACATTAATTTTCATACCTAAGGAAGGATGTGCTGGCCTAGGAGGGGGTCCAGGGGAGGTTCACAAGAATGATTCCATGAATGAAGGGTTTGTCATATGAGAAATGGTTGAGGAGTCTGGGTCTATACTCAATGGAGTTTAGAAGGATGAGGGGGAATTGAAACTTACAAAATACTGAGAGGCCTAGATAGAGTGGATGTGGAGAGCATGTTTCCACTAGTGGGAGAGACTAGAACTCGAGGGCACAACCTCAGAGTGAAGGGACGCTCATTTAAACTGAGATGAGGAGGAATTTCTTCAGCCAGAGGGTGGTGAATCTGTGGAATTCATTGCCACAGAGGGCTGTGAAGGCCAGGTCATAGGGTGTCTTTAAGACAGAGATAGATAGGTTCTTGATCAATAAGGGGATCAGTTATAGAATGTTTTACATCACCTGCTCCAGACATAATGCACCTACCTTTTAATAATGCAGGTTGGCTTTAAGCAATGCAGGCTCGGTTTAACTTGCAATGACCTCTCATGATTTTAAGTTAGATAAAGGGGAGAAGGCAGGAGAATGGGGGTGAGAATCATATCAGCCATGATTGAATCGGGGAGCAGCCTTGATTGGCCGAATGGCCTAATTCTGCTCCTGTATCTTATGGTCTTATACAGCAGGGAGGTCCATTAATGACATTCAAATGTATGGTAATAGGGTTCCCAGTTCCCAACCTTTTGGGGTGGGGACTGTCTCAATGGGAAAGCCTGCTGGCATAAATGCCATTTTGGGACTCCCATTGGATTCTCCGCCCCCTCCAGCTTTCCCACTTGCTGAATATGGGAGTGGAAAATCCCCCCACCCCCCTCCCTCCTTTGATACAAAAAGTAAGATATTTCTGGAATGGGGAGTTGGAATTTGGTTCTAACTGTGATACAACAGTACTCCGCCTCTTTGAAAGTAATTAGCTACTTTTTCTACAAGTGCTTTTATTCCCTGCAGTATAACACAAACACTAATGCATTGTTTAGAAAATAAACTCAAACACTTCTCTGTTGACCAGACAGAATTAAGCATGCATCTTTACAATGACACTTGGTTGAACACTAAAATTATGCGACTATTCAAGCGATGTTGCTAAAATAAATCTCCAAAACAATCTTGTCTTTAAGAGCAATGATGTGAAAGTTCCAAGGTTTAATCATTTTCTACACAGTCCCAGTGAAATAAGTTCAGAAAGCTACACTCATAAACCAGTTACATAAAAATATTCAATTTACACCTGCATTTTGAAAAACACAAGATGCAAGTGTTTGACGAGTAAACCTAAATTATATTGACAAATGAGAAAATTCATTATCATGTACATTCATTTTCTCATTACTACAATTGGCAACTGTTCAGTACTAGTGAACATTTCAGTTGGTGAAAGTGAAGTATGTTTAATTACATCTGGAAAGACAGATGCTAATAGACTTAGCTTGTAATGATTGACGACAACTGAAGGACATGCATGTCAAGTGCTTGCATGTTGAAAATACTCGAGTTTAGTAAATCAATAACTTACTGCATATTTTGCACATTTCTTGGTGATATGTACACTGCAAATTATTAATGTTCATTTAAGAACATAAGAAATAGGAGCAGGAGTAGGGTATAATCCTGATTAATTCTTTTCCACCATTCAATAAGGTCATGGCTGAACGATCACATCAACTATACGTCCCTGTCCAGTTTCCGCAATCCTTCATTCCTTTAATGCAGAAAGGACTGTCTTGAATATACTCATTGGCCGTGATGTGGAATAGAGAATTTCAAACATTCACATACACCCTGACTGAAGAAACATATCTTTATCTAACTCATACATGAAGTCCTCATTTCAATTTACCTCATTCAGTAACATTCAGCTTAAATGGTTCAAATCTTCCAATCGGCATTAGAATTCCAATTTCCACCCCTGAACCAACAAAAAAGACACCCATTCCCCTTCCTCCAATTTTTCTGGCTGGCCTGATGATGGGGATCCTTCCAAACTCATGCAGCCCAAGAAACCTCAGAAACACCCGTGAAGGGAATCTGTGAAAAAGGTCATGCCCCCTTTTTTTTGGCACTAGCTGCTGTATTCTGGTATGGAAATGTCCCAAAGATTTTTGGAAAGCTACAGAACAAAGGTAAGGGGAAAGGCTAAAGTCAGTGGGTGAGGCGGTAGGGTGGGTAAAGGGGCAAGGGGTAGGATGGATAAAGGGTCAAGGGGTTAGGTGAGTGGTTATGGGGGTAGGTAGGGTGTATGAGGTAGGTTGGTAAAGGGAAGGATGGGTAAAATAAGTGGGTAAGGGCGTGAGGGGGTAAGGGGTTAGGTGGGGAAAGTAAGTAGATAAGGAATAGTTTATATGATGAATAAGAGGGCAGGATGAGTAAGACGGTCGAGTGGATGAGAGGCTAAGGGGTTGAGTGGATCAGGTAAGTGGGTAAGGGGATAGGGTGGGTGAGGAAGCAGGGTGGTAATATCAGATGGGTGGAGGGAAGGCAGTGGGAGGAGTCAGAGCATTTGGGGAGTTAGGTGGTGAGAAGGTGTTATATATTTAAGTGGTTACAAATTGATTTAAGAGCCGATCACATGATTTGATGATGATGTCATTAGGGTGTTGCACAGGCTGCTATTTTTGTTTCAGTTTGTACTCTTTATAGGCCAGAGCTCTTAGAATAAACCTTGTTGTTGTTAGTCGGAATCTATGTGTGCAATCCACATCTTTTCTTTTTTGTTTAAAACCCACAACCCCTAACATAGGGGATTTTCACAGTAACTTCATTGCAGTGTTAATGTAAGCCTTCTTGTGACTAGTAAATAAATAAATAAACATAGTTAGGACATCACAGAAGGGGAGTCAGGTGGTGAAGTTGGGTCTGATCAGATTGTTTGGGAGTTGGAAGTTGTGAGACATTGGGGTAGTCGGGGGAGAAGGGGTGGGGGCAGGAGGAGTAGTTGTGTGGTGAGGTTGGTTCAAGCCAGGTTGGAGTGGAGTCAGGGGAAGTTGGATGGTGAGGTTGGATCAGGTTAGGTGAGACTGGGGCAGAGTTGAGAGTCAGGTGGGAGTCTGGGGGTCATGGGAAGGAATCTAGTGGTCAGGTTAATTAGTTGGGTTGGGGAGGGGAGTTGGGGGGAGGTCAAGGAGAAAATCGGGGGGGGGGAGGGGGGGGCGCTGGTGGGATGTGGTCACCGTGAATTGAGAGGGCGTCAGTCACATAGTTAGCCAGGAGTTCCTGACTTTTCAATCTTATTTTAATTTTGGATCCCCAGATGTGCCAGCTTGCTTTACATAGGATGAGGCAGAGAAGTTGATGGGAGTATTTGTTGCAGGTACTTTCCTTGGCCTGTCAAGAGCTTGTTTGGGTGAAAAATACAGGGGGCAGCTAATGCTTACCCTTAATTAGAGAATGATGAGGGTGAGAGTTCACAGTTGGAAAGTTTCAGTGCTAGTCCTGAGTGGTTCGAGTATTTCAGAAATGTTTCCTATTTGCGTAACAATAAAGCAACTGGCAAAGCGGCTAGTGCCGATCCAGATGCAGCTTATGAATTCCCAACTTGTTTGAGTAATATCTTTGAAGAAGGTGGCTACTCACGGACACAAGCCTTTAACTTTGATGAGATGGGTCTTCATTGGAAGTGTATAACCACAGAGAACAAACATTCCCAATGCGGAGAGGGCTATGCCAGTTTGTAAAACTGCCACTTGACTGTTCTGATTGGTGGGGATGCTGCAGGAGATTTCAGGTTTACTGGTATACCATTCTGCAATATCAAAGGTTTTGAGGGGTTATTCCAGGGAACGTCGGCACATAATTTGGTGTTCAAATAAGAAAACCTGGAAGAGGAAATCTTTCACGAATCCCTACTTGGGGGAAATATTGTATCAGAGAAAATATCATCTTCAAGATATTGCCCCTCTTGGGTAATAGCCCAGGTCATTCCGTCAACCACAATGATTAGTTCAAAAATGTGAAGGTGTTTTTCCTGCCTCCCCCCTCAACACAACTTCATTGCTATAGCCCATGGATCAGGGAGCAAGAACAGCATTCAAAACTTACTACCTGCATTGTATCTTCTCCCAGTTCATCAAGGCAACAGACGGTGAGAATGCTGCCTTCAGGGATCTGTGAATAAGTACCCCAAGATCCATCTGTTCCTCTGAGCTTCCTAGTGTCCTGCCATTCATTAAATATTCCCTTGTCTTGTTACTTCTTCCAAAATGCATCACCTCACACTTATCAGAATTAAATACTATCTGCCATTGCTCTGTCCATCTGACCATCTATATTTTCCTGTAACCTACAACCTTCTTCTTCACTATTAATCATATTACCAATCTTGGTGTCATCTGCAAACTTATTTATCATTCCCCCTCATTCTCATCTGTATCATTTATGTATATAACAAACAATAAGGGACCCAGCACTGAACAGTGTGGCCAGTGGATACTGGTCTCCAGTCACTCATACAGCCTTCTACCACCACATTTTGCATCCTATTACTAAGTCAGTTTCAGAGCCTTCTTGCCAAGTTTCCCTGAATTCCATGTGCTTCAACCTTCTCAATCAGTCTCCCTTGTGGGACCTTGTCAAAGGCTTTGCTAAAATCCACATAAGCTGCATCAAGTACACTTCCCTCATCCATACATCTGATCACTTTTTCAAAAAATTCTATCAAATTTGTTAGGTTTGACCACCCTCTGACGAAGCTATGCTGACTATCCTTAATCATCCATGCCTTTCCAAGTGGAGATAATTCTCTCCACAATTTTCTCCATAAGTTTGCCTACCATTGACGGGAGACGCACCGGTCTGTAATTCCCTGGTTTAACCCTTCTTGAAAAGTGGAACTACATTAGCCTTCCTCCAGTCTACTGGCACTTTCCCCATGGCCAGATAGGAATTAAAAAGTTGCACCGAGCCCCTACAATTTCCTGCCTTACCTCCCACAGCAGCCTGGGATGCAATTCAATGAGGGTTTCTCAATTTTTAAACCCGTCAACGCCTTCAATATCTCCTCAGTTCCTATGTCAAGGTCCTCACAGTACCTTTTCCTGAATTCTGTACCTACGTCCTCCTTCCCCTGAATGAAGACTGATGAGAAGTATTCATTTAACACCCTGTGTAGAGACATCTAGCCTCTGCTTACACCTTTGCAAGAAAACTTGCCAAAGCTGTGACTTAGGCTGACACCCATCCCACAAATAGCCCTGACTGTTGCAACACATAAAAACATTATCATTTCTGTTTAATTTTGTCTTTAAAGAGTGCTTTATCATTCAGCATTCCATAACTCAGTTTTTGCTTTAGGCTGCAGTCACGTTTTCCAACATACCTGCGCTAGGTCACTTCTTCAACCACTGAAATTAATTCTTCTCAAGTCGAGCATTTTTACCTCAATATTTTCTGTTGCTTTCCACAATTGCTCTCAACCCAATTATATTCTCATTATTGATAGCTGGATGATCTTTTACTGTGACCGTCTCCACTTGCCTGGCTTCATTTCTCAAAGTAAGAGTTTTAACAGCACCAGGTTAAAGTCCGACAGGTTTATTTGGTAGCAAATGCCATTAGCTTTCGGAGCGCTGCTCCTTTGTCAGATGGAGTGGAAATCTGCTCTCAAACAGGGCACAGAGACACAAAATCAAGTTACAGAATACTGATTAGAATGCGCATCTCTACAGCCAACCAGGTCTTAAAGATACAGACAATGTGAGTGGAGGGAGCATTAAGCACAGGTAAAAGAGATGTGTATTGTCTCCAGACAGGACAATCAGTGAGATTGTGCAAGTCCAGGAGGCAAGCTGTGGGGGTTACTGATAGTGTGACATAAAGCCAACATCCCGGTTTAGGCCGTCCTCATGTGTGCGGAACTTGGCTATCAGTTTCTGCTCAGCGACTCTGCGTTGTTGTGTGTCGTGAAGGCCGCCTTGGAGAACACTTACCCAAAGATCAGAGGCAGAATGCCAGTGACTGCTGAAGTGCTCCCCCACAGGAAGAGAACAGTCTTGCCTGGTGATTGTCGAGCGGTGTTCATTCATCCATTGTCGTAGTGTCTGCGTGGTTTCCCCAATGTACCATGCCTTGGGACATCCTTTACTGCAGCGTATCAGGTAGACAACGTTGCCGAGTTGCAAGAGTAGGTACCGTGTACCTAGTAGATGGTGTTCTCATGTGAGATGATGGCATCTGTGTCGATGATCCGGCATGTCTTGCAGAGGTTGCTGTGTTTACTGTGTTTACTCTTACTGTGTTTATCCGAGTCCAAGGCCGGCATCTCCACTTCATTTCTCGGAAAGCCAGATCCAATGTTGCTTCATTCCTCATTGGACTAGAGACTCATGAAGAAAATTCTCCAGTCCACGTATCAAAAGTTCCTCTCCTCTTGGAAACAATAGAGTAGCCTCCAATTGCTAAGTTTATATCTGTGATCCGTGTTAGACAAAGAGAAGAATTTCACACTGCAAATTTAAAGTCTGGTCATAGAGGAGAAAGGAACGTTCCAATCCACTACTCTATCCATTTGCTGCACACATTCACTCAATTATCATTAACTATAACTTCACGAAAACATCTGAGCATCTGATAAAAACTTGCAATTTATTTCTTCAGCACATTCTCAAATACTCCCTCAGCAACAGTAAATGCCTTGCAAATAATATTTAGGAAATTGATATGTTCATTTCATTTCAGAATAAATTAATCTGTGGTTGCTGAGAAGGTTGGCATTATAAATAAGATTTTGATACCCTATTACCTATAATATCTGTAAATATCATTTTCTTAGATTGAAATATTTAATTTATGATGAATTTTAGGTGCCATTAGAATGGACAAAAATACTGGATTAATAATATTCAAAAAAGAACAGAGACACCAAAGTATTTGAAACTACAGTAATTTCAAATTTATCTATATTTGTTAAATCTAATTATTAAACAAATCATTGATCCAATGTTATTTGGACAAGTAAATTGACCATGTTGCTTGTTTCACTGGTTTAGTGAAATCCAGTTATTCAAGAAGTCAAGGAGCCTAATTGACAAATATTTCATAGCTTCAATATGTCAAAGAACACTTTTGATTTTTATTTACTTCAACACTCTGCATTTCGAAGATTGTAAGCATACAGTCAAAGCCTGTAATCATTTTATAGCCTAGTTAAATCAAACAAATTTCTATCTGATTTCCAAATTTTACCAGTTGTTGATTTGTTCTTATTTAAACACAACGTCACATTTGCAAGTATGTTTATTGATTTTTACATCCAAGTTTTGATAAGTTATCTGTTGATTTAGATAATTAAAGTTTGTTAATCAAGTATTTCACCTTTTTTAAATAATGTTTCAAATTAGACATATCAAGCCCTTGTTTCCTCATTTTTAGCTTTCTTAGAGACTAATAAATTTCTTTGTCTTCCATTTTTAGAACAGAAGATGTGGCTGCATCATGTCCAGTTGTGCATTTATGTCAATATTCTGTATCACATCCAACTTGTGGAGCTCTCCATAACAAGGCCCTATGAGGAAACATCTAGCTTCTGCACACACCTTTGTAAGAAAATTTGGCAAATCTATGACATAGGATGGCATCCATCCCACAAATAGTTGATGTTGCTGCTCACAAAAACCATTATCATTTCTGTATATTTTCATTTTGTCTATAAAAAATGCTTTATTCTTCACCATGGAGTAAAGAGCTACAAGATTCACACGATGGCTGGTTTGGAGTTCGAGACGTACGATGCAATTTGTGGTGATTAATGAAAAGAATTTGAGGAAACATTGCTGCAAAAAGCTGGGCCAAAAGTAAACAGTGAGACAGATGTATAGAAACGAAACATAGGCGGGTTCTATATCAGGCAGCAACATCTGCAATGCTATTTTTATTGTTGGGATATAAATTAAAAATATACCCTATTATTCATGCTATAATTGCTGTTGAAGTGTTAACTGCTAATGCTAGTTTGTAATTTGTATTGCTGCTTGTAAAAATGAGGGCAGCAATTAAAATTTATTAAGCTTATATCAATTTATCCATACCTTAACAAAATTCTTCACTCTTCATATACTCTGCTTGCACCATATATCTGCCAAATATCATATTTTTGTCACACGTGTGTCAATTTTCCAATTACAATTTCCTGTGTTCACATTAATCATGTTTTCTGCCAATGTAAACTTGGCAGACAGAAATCTGGCAGTACAATCTGGCAACGCCGTAGCTTTTGCACAGACTGTCAAACTATTCAAGCAGCCCCTTTCTGAAAAGCATCAAATCCCCATTTACTATCGGGGAATTTCACAGCAACTTCATTGCAGTGTTAATGTAAGCCTTATTTGTGACTAATAAATAATCTTTATTTTAACTATCTTGCTCTCTCTATGGGTTAGCTTTCATTATATTTTTGGGTGGTTCCAAGATAACTTTTATATGCTTCTATTTTGTTTTGTTTATTTTCCTTTTAGCATCTGATAATCTCCTACCACATTGTTTTAAATAGTGTCTCTGCATGCTGCTGCTTAGATTGACCTATTGCTCCTCCCAAACTTTTGAAACTTCCATCCTCAGTCAATCAATGTGTGGGAAGCCTAAAAAGAGGGAAAAGAATGTGATTTCTTTTTGAAGGGGGTATTTTATAGAACACGTTGTTTCTGTTTTATAATTAAAAGTCAGTTGTCAATGTGGTTTCTTGATGGTCCTGCTTTACAATCTCTGCATCACAATTCAGTTTCATCAGTAGACAGTGGAATTAATCCAGACCGTACAAATAGGTGGTGGTTTTCAAAATTGCACCTGAGTGGCAAATTGAAATTGGAGGGTATTAGGTTTGAGGAGAGGTTGGATAAACACGGTTTGTTCTCATAGGAACGACAGAGGTTGAGGGGTGACCTGATAGAGGTTTACAAGATTATGAGTGGCATGGACACAGTGGACAGTCAGATGCTGTTTTCTAGGGTAGAAAAGTCAAGTACTAGGGGACATAGGTTTAAGGTGCGTGGGGAAATGTTTAGAGGAGATGTGCGGGGCAAGTTTTTTTACACAGAGGGTGGTGAATGTCTGGAACGCGCTGCCTGGGGAGGTGGTGGGAGCAGGTACGACTCCGGCATTTAAGGGGCAACTAAACAAATACATGAATAGGATGGGGATGGAAGGATATGGACTCCGTAAGTGCATATGGTTTTAGTTTAGGCAGGCATCATGATCGGTGCAGGCTTGGAGGTTCGAAGGGCCTGTTCCTGTGCTGTACTTTTCTTTGTTCTTTGTACATGCCACTTGCAAATCAATGGAATAAAAATTGGACAGGTTCTAGAATGGATGGGCAATCTGCTCTCAGTTACGCCTCAGAGAGTGGTTAAAATTTACCTTTGTGCATGTGTTCAACTGATACCTTATCTTTGTTCGCGGTTCTTGATAGATGTATTTGGGAATTTAAAATGAAAATCCAAAAAAGACAAATAAAAAATAAAACATATATGACTTTAAAATAGGGATTGTATTATTTTTACCCAGACAGATCATTGTGTAACATATTAAAAATCAATAATTCGTGCACATGAACTGCCAATCTTTTTGTCCTAATAAATTCTTACGTCCATATTTATAATGGAACTTGACAGTGTGAATTTGTTACATGGCAATTATGGGCCGTATTTTACAGGTGGCAGGGTTTCCAGCCACACTGCCCAAAAAGTCAATGGAAATTCATTTCCATCCAGTGGGCAGTGTTATTTGGCCAAAGGCAAAGTTTTCACCACTCCATCCGGGAGGATGTTCCACCTCAAAGAGCTTCCACAAGGCAACAAGCAGCCCCCAGTTTCTAAGACCTGGAGCCAGGATGCAGAAAAGTGTGAGGGTCTCGCAGCAGTGATGGGAGGAGAAGCCCAAGGTGGTGGAGTGGATGTGTGGAGGGTGGTGAGTGGTCTTGATGAAAAGGCCCGGGGGATGAGAGATCTTGAGGATGAAGCCCAATGTGGAAAGGGTGCCGGTAAGGCAAGCATTTTCCCTCCTACTTCACGCCTGAGGCGCGAGCAGGGTGGGCTGTTTGACTTCCTCCTTCACACCTGTGCAAATACAAAAGGTTTCAAGAAAGAAAGCAGAGACTTGGGGTAAAGGATTCTTCAGAATGGCAAAGGTGAAGTTACACAAGGATCAGTGCTGGGGGGCCACAATTACTTACAATTCAAATTAACAATTGATACTTTAGAATCGACATTTGGAATCTAAATTTGCAGATAGCAGCAAATTGGGCACGCAGTCAATATTTTTGATTTGGTTTGATGTACTATTGTCACATGTATTGGATATAGTGAAAAGTATTGTTTCTTGCGTGCTATACAGACAAAGCATACCATTCATAGTGTAAATAGGGGAGAAGGAAAGGAGAGGGTGCAGAATGTCGGGGGCGATTCTCCCATCCCACTGTGCTGCTTTTGTAGCGCAGTGAGCCAGGAGGCTTGAGCGGAGGCCATTTCGCAGGTTCCCCGCTGGGCACCATGGCCTCCACGTGTCTCCTGCAGCCGGATTTGCAGCACCATCAGCTCCACGCCGATTTATATAACTGCACATCACCATCTCTTTTAAATATCATTAGCGGACCTGGGATTGAAATCTCTGGGCCCGCTAGCCTTTCCTCCACCATCAGGAGTGGTTAACTCCAGCGGGGTTTCGTATAGCTTCCCACTTGCAGGGAGCTGGCGGCTCAACCCCCTGGAGTGAAGGGGGCCAATTGAGGCCTCCACAAAGGGTCAGGCACCAGGGGGTGCCCTCTGGGCATTGTCACCTTGGTAGTGTCAGCCTGGGGCCCCAGCACTGCCCAAGGGGCAAAGTGCCAAAGCCCAGGGGCACCTTGGCACTGCCCACCTGGCATCGGGCAATGCCAAGGGGGTGCGGCCTAATGGGGCAGGGCCTGATGGGGGCTGGACCTCTGGGGACGATCGGTGGGGGGGGTCCCGCTGCCACCCTGCATTTGGGCTGTGTGACAGAGGATGAGAGGCCAGCGATCATTGCTGGCCATCAGGGTGGAAGGGGGGGTCAGCCTGCTGAGGAGAGGCCAGGACTGCGGGGGGGGGGGGGGGGGGGGGTGGGCGAGGCTGGCATGGGCAAGTTTTGGGGGGCCAGCGATCAGGCTGTGGTAGGGGGGGGGGCGGGAGAGGTGGTCGCACGACTAGCAATATGGGGGTTGTAGAGCTGGACAGTAATCAGGAGGCTGGCTATGCGGAGCCAGTAAGGATGCGCCGGTCTGAGCTCTGACAGATCGGTGCATGCGCAGTGGCCCACTCAGCACTATGCAGTTGTCCTCTCCAGCGGAAATGGGCCCTGCCCACTGATTTTTGGACTGATTTGTGCTAGTGCACTCTGCATTTCACAGAGTGTGGGAGATTCATTTTGAAACTCCCGCTGAAAAAAACAGCGTTATTTTCTCCAGTTTTCACGCAAATTCGACAGTTATAATTTTTTTGGGAGATTCGCTCCCCCTGTAGTGTTACAGTCATAGCTAGGTTGTAGAAAAAGATCAACTTAATAAAGGTAGGTAATTGGGAGGACTGGAAAAATGACAAGATATTAACTTGCAGAATGGGCAAATAATTGGCAAATTAATTTTAACATATGTAGCTAAATGGGGTAGAGGAGCAAAGGGATTTGGAAAAAGTAACTAAAGGTAGCAACACAGCTTATATATTTTGCATACATATATAATAAAACAGGAGGGTTTATTTTTAGAAGGTTGAATTGAAAAACAAGAAGTATAACTAAACTTGTATCAAGCCTTGATTAGACCATAGCTGAAGTATTGTGTGCAATTCTGTTCTTCATAATATAAAAGAGACTTAGAGGCGCTGGAGAGGGTGCAAAAAAAAATACTGGGATAATACCAGATATCAAGGGTTTATCTATCAGGATGAACAGATTGGGCCTCCTTACTCTTGCGACCTAACAGAGATCTTTAAAATTATCAAAAGCTTTGATATGATATGCGGGGAACATCAAAACTAGAGGCCATCAATAAAAGACAGTCACTTAAAAAATCAAATAGGGTATTCAGAGGGAACTTCTTTATGGCTTGAGTGGTCTGAAAATGGAACCCATTACCATTGGGAATGGTTAAAGCAAATAATCTGGATGCATTTCGGGGAGGCTAGAAGGAGGCACGAGCAAGGTTAGCTGCTGAACCTCCTCCTTCACATCTGCCCCCCCCTCCCACTATCTCTCTGGCTGAAGAGGTTGCTTGGCTTTCAACTAACAATTATCACATCATTTAATGGTTAATTGTGCTGTTGCAGGGAGAAGGGCATAGAAGGTTACAATGATAGAGTGAGATAAGGAAAGGTGGGAGGAGGCTCGAGTGGTACATGAATTCTGGCATAGGCAATGGGCTAAATGGTGCAGTTTTGTGCTGCATGTTCTAGGCAATCCTATGTTAAAAATAATGGAGAAACTAAGGGCCAGATGCCATTTGTGAGAGGCAAGTGGCACATTGACAAACAAATTCTGGAGAGTTCACAACTCACTTCTTCCCCTGAATTTGTTGACCAATTTGTATTAATTGCAACAGCGTGTCTCATTAGCATGCATTATTTTCCCAGGAAGATTCGATCCAATGAGTTTTCCCTTATTTGCTGTTGAAGAGTTTGGCTTTGCATTTGTATTTTCAGATAGTGCTCTAGAAATCTCACTCTAGGAGAAAGAGGAAGGGGTAAACAACTGCTGCTGAGGAAAGAGAAAATGAAAGATGCATCCTAAGAGAAATCCTTTCTTTCCCAACAGAGTTAATAGTCTCAGGAGACCATACTTGTGGTTCTCCCGAGCAGCAATGTATAAGCAAGTTTACACAGAAATTCCGATATGAAAAGATCGATCAGTCCAACTAGTTTGTGTTAGTTTTTATCCTCCACACCAGCAGTAGTCATAATCCCATGTACCTGCCCTGTTCTCATATCTGTTTATCTTTCATTTCTTCAACAGCTTATTTCAACCATTCTTAACTGTGAGCCTGGTCTCTGCTTCAATCACCAGCTCCTGAAATGTGTTCTTCAGCTTCACAATCCTCTGTGTGTAAAAAAAAATAACTTTCTCCTAAATCTCTTACATCTATTCTTATGTCTTTATAGCCTCATTCCAGACTCCTCAATCACTCGAAACAATTTTTCATCCATCCTGTCACAATCCTTTGTAAATTTTAGCACCTCTGCCAAGTCATCCCATAATCTCATTTATTTTAATGACAACTGTCTCAATTTTTCAAGTCCTTTTCCTCACTGTATTCTTTTGTACCCCTGTCACCATCCTAATGAATCTGTTCTGAACGTTCTTTACTGATTCAACATCCTTCCTTATTGTGTTGGGCCCAAAACACCACATCATATTCCAACTGTGGTGTTATTAAGGTTTCACAAGGATTCACCATTACGTCTCTATGCTTATATTTCTTGCTATAAAACCCATTAATTGCTCTTATGGTCTTATACACTTGAGGGTGCCGTTTTTAATAACTTGAGCACCTGAACCTTCTTTCTGACACTGAATTGCAACTGCCATGTCGTGTGCACATTCCACATCTTATCAATACCCGCTTTCAGCTTTGGACACTATTCCATCCAACCTTATATCTAAATTATTGATGTACAGTGACTGAAGCAGTCTCAGAACTGAACTTTGCGGGACACTGTTGCCAAATCCCTCCACTCGAAGACAAAGCGCTTAACTTCTATTATCTGTTTTCTCCTTTCACCCACGATGTGGAGTTGCCGGCATTGGACTGGGGTAGGCACAGTAAGTAGTCTTACAACACCAGGTTAAAGTCCAACAGGTTTATTTGGTAGCACGAGCTTTCGGCACGCTGTCACTCACCTGATGAAGGGGCAGGGCTCCGAAAGCTCGTGCTACCAAATAAACCTGTTGGACTTTAACCTGGTGTTGTGAGACTACTCACTGCTCCTTTCACCCAGTTATTAATCTAATGGCTACCCCTCTCTCCAATTCAGTATCACAGACCCTTTCTGATAGTCTCATGCCTGGAATGTTGTCAAGCATACCACATCCACTGCACATACCGCGTCCATTGTATCTGTCACCTCTTCTATAAGACTTGTCAGACACAATTTTATGAGATTCACTCAGACTGTTGGGAATTATTAGATATTTAAGAACTTCATCTTTAGTTAAAGAAGCTTTTCTTTTTTTTTCATAGGCTGTGGGTGTCACTGGCAATTGCTCTTGAACTGAATGGCTTGCTGGGCCTTTTCAGAGGGCAGTTTCAAGTCAACCACATTGCTGTGGTAAGGAGGGATAGCAGATTTCCCTCCCCACGGGTATAATCGATGATGGATCAGCATTACTGATGGCTAGCTTTCAATTCCAGATTTTATTAATTAAAGTTAAACTCAAGGTCCAGTGCATGATTTGAACCCACGTCCTGGGCTTTTGAATTACTAGTCAGTGACATTACCACTATGCCACCATCCCCCCTTAATATTTTCCTTACTGCAGATGATAAATTGACTTGCAATTGGCAGAGGTAACTGTCTCCCGTTTCTGCAGATGACTGTATATTGACCACTCTCCAGTCTTTCAGTGAACAACTATGCTCAGTAGAAAACTGCAATATAAGGGGGAATTTTAATTCACAACCGACCTGCTGGAAATGGTGCGAATGGAGCACTTTGTTCTGTATTCCTGACGTGTTCTGGCTCTACCGCCAACTCAGCCAGTCTGAATTCAGGTACAGGAAAGTGCCCTTGCCAGAGCAGTCAGAGCTTAACATGAAGGGTATGTGGTAAACCACTGTTAGCTTATTACCTGTATATGTGACATGCCTGGACACATCCCTGCCGGCCCTACCCGAGACTCCTCCCCCCCCGGTCTAGGTATAAAGGCGACTGCTCCCCACCCCCCTGCCTCATTCTGGACCAGTTCATCGGCATGGGTGTGTTCCAAGTCTTTTGCTAATAAAAGCCTATTTGTTCTTGCATACAAACTATTCTTTGCTCGATTGATGGTACATCAAGGTAAAGACCTTGGGTAAAACCCTAATTAAATAATCAGAAATGAGCACTATTTTAGTCAAGATTACAACTAATAAAATGCAGATCTTAAACCATGAGACATCACCCAGGCTGGAGGAAGCACATGTAAATAATTTTTGTCTTTTCAAAGTGTCCTTGTTGCCACAAAGAGCAGTTATAATTCCTTTGCTCTACAAACATATTTTGGTCACAGATTTTCAGCTGACTCCACTCACCTCATCTCAGACCAATCTTTGCCACCACCTGGACTATCTCCAAAGTTCCCCAGAACAGGCCTAACCCCTGTAGGATTTTGACTCCTGCATTTCCCTTAATGATGCGCCAACCATCAGTTCATAATGGCCTTCATCATGAAACAATGCCCGCCACATTGAAGATGGCGTGGAGATTATAAGTATCCTGTAGTTACCTGCAGCCAGAGTTGACAGCAGTTTATCGTAGAACGTGTCCATTTATAATCCCTACTTCCATGCATGAATATCTTTGGTCAACATCCATCCCAGTCCTTCTATCCTCCAATCAACAAGATCTGCCCAAAGAACAAAACTGTTCCAGTTGTCACCTTAATTGCAACTGTCATTACAGGAATATTTTTTGTATATAAGACCATTAGATGGAATTTTAATTTTAAAGGCTTAAATAAAGACTACCATACTATTTTCCACCCACATGTGAGTCCCTATTACTTGTCCGAAATACATTATCACCTACTGGAATGCTTCAACAAAGTGTTTCCCACAGTGGCACGATAAGAAGTAGCATAATTTTTCAATAGCATTATGTGATTGCTGTTGGACTGCAGCTCAATGTTCCTCCTGACCTGTCAAAAACCATACTCTAGATTATTGAACCTAATGAAGTTCTCAGTCGTTTGACTTCCCAGCCTTCAAGATGGAAGAAATAGTTGAACTTAAGTCTCCAGCCTGAACATCCTTGAGAGAGAAACTGTTACTGGTGTCGCCGACACCTACAGAGGATAATGAGCTGCAATAGATCTCAATCCATGATGTATAGTGTGCTGATGCATGTATGAGAGCTTCACACCAGAAATGTGGGAGATGCCATCATGTTCTTTGTTATATGTTAGAGGCTTTCTGACACACAATTCAATACCTTCCAAGAAGAAACCAGATATCAGAAACCCTTCTTTCCTTAAGCACAGCTCAGAAATGAATTGGCATTACAGTTAGCCCCTCTCCAGTGTTTTCTTTCCCACCTGCACTTCTTCCTTCTTAGTCACTCAGTGCACTCCTCCCCAAACACTAAACCTACATCACTCAGGATCACGATTTCTGTTCCGGTTCTGGACAGTAAAGGACTGGAAATTCTGTGATGCGTAACTCTCTACCTGACTCTCCAAAGCCTGGCCACCATCTACAAGGCACAAGTCAGGAGAGTGATGGAATACTCTCTACTAGTTGGATGAGTGCAGTCACCCCAAGAAGTTCAACACCATCTTGGATAGAGTGGGCCTTTTGATTGGAACCCAATTAATCAGTTTAAGCATTCATTCACTCCATTATGCACAGTAGCAGCAGTGTGTATGCACCATCTACAGGATGTGCCAGAAACCTGCCAAGATTCCTCCAGCAGCACCTTCCAAACCAGTGACCTCTACAACCTAGGAGAACAAGGGCAGCAAGTGCATGCAATATAATAATCTCTAAGTTCCCCTTCAAGTCGCGCACCATCTTGCCGTGGAAATATATCACCATTCCTTCATTGTCACTGGGTAAAAATTCTGGTTGGCGAGGAGAAAAGAGCCTTGCCCACACCATGGAGTTGGCAAGTGTAGTTTTATACATGTAGCTAGAAAAACCTTGTACACATTTTATTTGGATCTATTTCACAGCAAAAGGTTTCTTCGACATGACAAGGAGTATTTGGGGTTCCTGAGGCACTTGGGAGGTCAGTCGGGGTTCCGCAGTTGTCAAGGTTTGGGAAACCCTGGAGTAGAGAATGTGTGTTATGGGCTATGTCCGATGGTCGAAGAAATTGTGGCCGCGATTCTAGCATTGCGACCCGCACCTTTTCTGGCGGGTTGCGGTGGGAGATGCGCGTCGCCAGCCTTGAACTGGGATTTGCGCAGGCACCGGGAACGCAAGCGCATCTCCCAGAGCCGGCGAACAGTCGCCGGTCAGACCATGCTGGAAATCGGCAGGAAGGTAGGTAAGTAATTTAAATCTTTTAAAAATGTATTTTGAATATGTTTATCAGTTAATTATCGGGAACCTTTAGGTCCCGATTAAATCTCCCACCCCACAGGAGTACTTCATTCCGGCAGGGTATAAACTAGCTCCCCATGTTCAGGGAACTAGCGGGAGACCCCGCCAGAATGAAGGGGGGGTAATTGTGGCCCCCCCAGGAGGTTGGGTGGCAGGGGTGGATGCCCCTTGGGCATGGGCATCCTGGCAGTGCCAGCCTGTGCGTCCTGGCACTGCCCAACAGACAAAGTGCCCATTCCCAGGGGGCACATTGGCACTGCCCATCAGGCATTAGGCAGTGCCAAGGTGATGGGGCCTATTGTGGGTGGGGCCTACGGGTGATCAGTGGGGGTGGGGGTCCCACTGCCACTCTGCAGATAGGATTGGTCAGGGATGGAGGGAGGGCAGCGATTGGGGAGGGCAGCGATTGGGGCGGGCTGGGGGTGGTGGCTGGTCTGCCGGGGGGGTGGGGCCTGCCTCCGGGGTGGTCTAACTCCGGGGGGGAGGGGCGGGAGGAGAGAGAGTCTGCCGGGGGGGCTGGGGGATCGCCACTGCTGGAGGCGGAGGGGGGGGGGTTAGGCTGGACATCGGGGTGCTCTGGGACGGGGGCGGGGAGGGTCAGGGCTGACCCCGGAATTGCTGTGGGGCCTGCGATCGGGCTGTGGGGGGCTGGAGGGGCAGCACTGCAAGGGTCCTGGGCTGGCCAGCGATTGAGCTGGCCAGCAAACGGGGAGTCTGATAGATCGGGGCAACTGCGCATGCGCAGAGTTCCAGAACTGTCAAACTCCGGCCCCCCTGGGTTTTTTATGATATTCATGACTGGGAGCTCTGCAGTGCACAAGTGTGGAGATTCGCGTGAGAAGCTGAACTGACAAAACAGTTAGGATTTAGAACAGTTTTCCCGCCAACTCAGCACTTTTGGGAGAATCGCGCCATGTTCCACTATCACCAAGGGAGGTCTGGACACCATAGAAAGCTTTCTTCTCATGGCAGAGCTGTGTATCAAACTCACAGTGGAGGAGATTAGCAAAGTTATTGACTCAATTACCATGAACAAAGTTTCAGATGCTGATGCTCCACTGCCTGAACTCTTCACGCACACAAAACCAGTGACTTGCGGCATCCACATGAACCTCTCTGTCTCTACCCGAGAAAGGGAGCATTAACCCAGGATATGCAAGATGCAAAGACTGCGACCCTCCATGAGAACAGGGCAACCACAGTGATTGCAAGATTAATCGAGGCATCTCTCTGTTGAGTATTCGGAGAAAGGTGTTTGCCTATGTTGCTCTTGTTAGACTGATGGCACTGGGTGAATGCACCTACCCTAAATCCTGATGTGATATCGGAACTGGAACATCCACAGCTAAATATGATCTTCTCAATCCGGCAAAAGAAATGCTGTGAACAAAGGAGACTATGATGCATTGCCTTCATCAATCTCAGCAAGGCGTTAGACCATGAAAGGTGGTCTATTTAAGATGCTGGAGAAATCTGGCTACGCACTGAAGCTACTCATTGCGATTGCCTCTTTCCATAACAACATGAAGGTCAGCAATGATAGACAACATTGGAACTCTTTGAGATCAGCAATTGGGTTAAAATATATTTTAAAAATTCAATTGCAATTGAATTTTCTGTATTTTTCTATCCCAATTTATATCACACAACCATGTTTAATTGCATTTTGAGTTTCTTTGTGACTTTCAAGACAGTTTCAAATCAACATAATGGAGGCGAACTTCACGCCGACGGGATCTTCTGGTCCCGCCAACAGTGCCCCCCCCCCCACCTCGCCCCGCCGCGTGTTTCCCAGCAGCATGAGGTGGAACAAATGGGAAGTCCCATTGACAGCGGCGAGATTAGTAGATCCCACCACCAGCCAATGGTCCCCCACTGCCGAGAAAAACACTGCAGGAAGGCCAGAGAAGCCCGGCGAATATTTCAGTTTCGCACAGTGTGAAGCTGGTATGATTTAATTTGATTTCTCGTACAATGTTGCTTTTAATCACTATTAGGCACACAATGACACAAAGAAATAGGGAATTCTTCTTTCTGGTTCGAGATCTTTTTTTTTTCCAATTGAATTTAAAGCCTGGTGTGTTGCATTTTTGCCAATTAATTGTGAATTATTGAAATTATTTTGTGCTTTCTCAAACTTATGTTTGCATGTTTCCTTTTGTGCAGCATATGTCACGTGCGAAAATTATACATACTTTGTGGACATAAGCCACTTGTGCAATTTTCTGACTCCAGGACAAGTCCGTCACATTCCTTTCCACCATGTCTTGGTGCGGGTTCTGAACACACTCTATTTCTCCAATGTGTGCACTCTATCCCACATGTAGACCATTTGCTCCATTCAGTCCAACTTCCATCTACTAAAAAATGAAAAGAAAATTACATTGAAGACCAATATTTTCTAAACATGATTCCTCTGAATATCAGTTTCTTCTTGAATAAAAAATGTACCTTTAATCCATACAACAGTAAAGCCTATTCAAAAGTGAATGATTATAAATCTATTACAATACACACAAGTGTGATTTTGACTTAGGTTCAGTTTATATATAAGTAGCAGTCATCATGAATGTAGCTCTAAGCCTCAAGGGCCAAACGAACCACGTCTGCTTTAGCAATAATAACAACTTGAATTTAGATCAAGACTTTGAACAAAATAAGACACTAAGCCACATAAGGAATGTTAGGGCAGATGTGTAAATGCTGATCAAAGAGGTATGTTTTAAGGGGTATCTGAAAGCAAGAAAGAAAGCAGTAGGAGAAGCAGTAGGACTGAGGAAGAGAATCCCAGAGCAAAGGCGCCAGGCAGCTGATGACATGGCGTCCAATGGTGGAGCAAATAAATTCAAAGGTGTTCAAGAAACCAGAATTAGAGGAGAGCAGACATCTTGCAGGGTTGTGAGGCCAAAGGATATAACAGAGTTGGGGATGTGGCTGAGGCAGTGGAGGGATTTGAAAACAAGGGTAAGAAGTTTTAAATCAGGGCACTGCTCAACTGAGGGGCAATGTAGGCCAGTGAGGATGAGGCTGAGGGTGCAAGTTAGGACATGCATGGGAGAGTTTTAGATGGGTGTACGGATGGTAGAATGTGGGAGGTCAGCCCAGGGGTATGTTAGAATAGTCAAATCTAGAAGTAACAAAAGCACGCTTGAAGCTTTCACCAACAATGAACTGAGGCAGAGCAAAGTTGATGATTACAAAGGTGGCCTTGGTGATAATGTGGCTCATCTTGGGGTCAAATGTGCCAATATTCTTTTATGGCAGTATTCCAGTGTTTCTGGGATGGTATTGTCTACTTAGGGCCGAATTTTGCCAAGACAATTCCCAAGTGTCATCACAGAGAGAATAATGGAGTGATCCATGCATGTCTCTCAGGCGCGTTTCGCAATCGTCCAACACTCAGTCATCTTTTTGGATAGTACGGAGTTCCATGCCGGAACAGGGGTGGGAACCTAAATGTGCAAGTGAGCTCAGGTTCAGAGCGCTTGTGCGCTGTTTTGCAAGGGCGTCCTGATCTCAGAGTGCACTGGGAGACCCGTTCCCTCCCCACATGGTCATCAGGACCCACCACATTGTCAGCATGTTCCCCCAGTCCCTTACAGACAGGGTCCCTGGCATTAGGAGACCCTCCCGATGGGCCCTCCTGCCTGACCTCTGAGATGCCCTTCAATCATCACTGCCTTCATGATCCACCCTTGCACGACCATCGCCATCAGACCCTTCCCTCCTGCTTAACGCCCCCCCCCCCGCATCATAGCCCCCACCCATTCAGCATTGCCCCTGCTACACCGGTGGTGCCCAACTGGCACTGCCAAGCAATCCAGTGGCCACTGCCGGGGTGCCTGGTCAGCACTGCCAGTGTGCCAGATGGGCTCCACCAGGTATGTACTGCCCGATGGACACTGTATGGCCCTGCCACTGACCACCTGTGGGCTACAATGGTCTCCAAGCACCCCGGTGTGACCATTGTGCCAGGTCTGTGCCAGTGAAGACCAGTAGAAATTCTTGCCGTTATCGCACCACGTCCAAAGGCCAGAAGATCCCGTGCGCTGGGATTTGAATGAACAATGCATATTGAAATGCTACTTTAAATATTGGCCTCAGGCCCTTTCTGAGTATGATCCAGTTCACGCTATTAGAAAGGGGCGCAAACTGGCGCAAAATCGATTTTTAGGCTTGCACACTATTTTCCCAGATCGGCATGATCCATGGCGAGGTGGGAAAATCACCCCCAATGGGACCAGAAGCATGTTATAAAAGGTTTTGTTGGGATAAATAAGGGAGGTTTAATTCCTCTGGATGGAGAGTTAGTATGTGGGAATCATCAATTTAAAATTGAGTGAGGAGAGGTTAGAAAGAAGACTTATTTTAGTGAGAATGGAACATTCTCATGAAGGTTGTTGAACGAAAGATATCATCAGCTTTTAAGGGAAATATATTTTGGGGATCAAGACATTCAATGATATCTCCTCCACTACTGACATTTTGGAAGTTACTATTGACCATAAACTTAACTGGACTCGCCATATAAATTCTGTGGCTACAGGTCAGAGGCTGAGAATCCTGCAATAATTGATTCACTTCCCAACTCCCCAAAGCCTGCCCACTTTCTACAAGGCACAAGTTAAGAGTGTGATAGAAGTATGCTCTGTTTGCCTGAATGAGTGCAGCTCCAACAGCACTCAAAAAGCTTGACACCATCACGACAGAGCAGCCCACTTGATCAGCGCCACATCCATCAACTTAAACATTCACTTTCTCCATCGCTGTCGCACAGTGGAAGCAGTGCGTACCATCTACAAGATGCACTGCAACCACTTGACAAGCCTTCTCTGACAACAGCCCCCAAATCCATGACCTCTATCACTTGGATGGACAAAAGTAGCAATCACTTGGGAAAACCAGCGCCTGCAAGTTACCCCCAAGCACCACCATCCTTGACTTGAAGCTATATTGCTGTTCCTTCACCCATCACTGGATCAAAAACCTGGAACTACAGCAGTTGGACCCCCCGAAGGTTAATGAAAAGACCTTAAGGGTCTCCTCCCAGAAACACCATCACATATGATTAAATCATGACTGTTGTGTGAAAAGAAAGCTATCTTCAGTGTTGGTAGCTCCTATGTCTTTCTAGTTGAAGGTTTAGTTCAGTTCTCATTGATCCAGAAGCAGTATTAGTGGAGCTGTAAGTGGCTTTCGATTGAGGATAAGTAAATATCAGCTCTTCCTCAATCACTGCAAACAATAAATGTCTTATTGACTTTTTGTGCCTTAACAGGTTGATGCACAATGGGTGTTAATGTTTAGGAGCTAAGGCTTTGTTGCAGCTAATTCCCCACAATAAGCATTTACATTTACCTCACAGTGAAATCTGTCACCTGGGATTTATTTTTTTCTAAGTGAAACCTTGGCGCTGAACATTGCTTGGCAAGTTCACAACTGTAAGCAGCCTGGAATTGGTTACAAAGCTATTTTTCAAGGATCACGTTCATACATAATAAATAAAACCAATGTTCATTTATAAAGGCGAAGCACCATAAAATTATGGTTGTAATTTGTGTAGGATTTATATTCAGCTGGAAATTTTATATCGTACCTACTACTAGAAATGAAAGATTGTTGTTAATTTCAAGCTGCATTAATCTTATACCTCGAATGAAAGACATCATTTCATTCTTATTCATCCAAATTCAGATGTGGGGTGTGGGGGTGGAGGAGGGTAAGAAATCCTTATTTTCTTCCTTTTATTCCTTCAGTGAATGCTAGTCCAGCATTTATTGCCCATCCCTCAATGTCCTTGAGAAGGTGGCAGCCAGCAATGAAATAGTAAATGGGTTCTTGAAGATTTCCTTTGTTTTCTCCTCCCAATCTCTGTAAACACCTCCAGAATAGCAACTCCCATCTAACATTTCTCCTCCAACTCTGGTCTCTTGTGCACTCCATTGCCTTCATGCTATCTGAAGCATCAGTGTCTTCAACCATCTAGTCTCTAAGCACTGGAATTAATTTCTGAAATCTCTTTGCCACACTCTCCTCCTTTACGATACTCCTACCTCTTTGACCAAATGTTTAGTCACCCACCCTCATATTTCTTTCTTTGACTCAATGTCCATTTTGTCTGATTATTGCTCTTGGATATTCTACACTGTTAAAGGTGCTAGAGAAATAATAGATACAGCTAAGCAATCTCACAACCAATGATCAAAATGCTGCAGTCTTGTCACATCCAGTCATGAATGGCGGTAGACAATTAACCAGAGTTGTAGGAGGTTCCATGAATATCTCCATCTGCAATCACAGGGGAGTCCAGTACTCCAGTGCAAAACGAAGGATGAAGAATTTACAACCATCTTCAGCCAGAAGTACCGAGTGAATGATCCATACCCACAGCCTCCTGAGGTCGTCAACAAATACTGGATTTCAGACAATTTCATTCACTTCACTTGATATCATGAAATGGATACAGCAAAGGCCATGAACCCTGACAACATTTGGGCAATAGTATTGAAGACTGTGCTCCAGAACTAGACATGTCCCTCGCCAAGTTGTTCCAGTACAACTACAACACTGGCATCTCCCGGCAATGTGAAGAGTTGTTCAAGTATGTCCTGTCCACTGTAAGCTGAGCAAATCCAACCTGGCCAATTACTGTTCCAGAGTCTACTCTCAATCATCAGTAAAGTAATGGAAGGTGTCACTGACAGTGCTATCAAGTGGCACCCACTCAGCAATAACATGCTCATTGGTACTTAATTTGGCTTCCGCTAGGGCCACTCAGCTCCTGACCTCATTACAGCTTTGGTCCAAACATGGAAAAAAGAGCTGAATTCAAGAGATGAGGTTAGAGTGATTGTCCCAGGCATCAAGGCAGCATTTGACTGAATGCAGCATTAAGGAGCTCAGTAAAATTTAAGTCAATGGGAATCGGGGAAAGTTCTCCGCTGGTTGGAGTTCTACCTAGCATAAAGGGAGAAGGTTGTGATTGTTGGAGGTCAATCATCTCAGTGTGAGGTGATTCACTTTGGAAGGAGTAACAGGATTACAGAGTACTGGGCTAATGGTAAGATACTTGGTAGTGTGGATGAGCAGAGAGATCTTGGAATCCATGTGCATAGATCCCTGAAAGTTGGCACCCAGGTTGATAGGGTTGTTAAGAAGGCGTACGGAGTGTTAGCTTTTATTGGTAGAGGGATTGAGTTTCGGAGCCAGGAGGTTATGTTGCAGCTGTACAAAACTCTGGTGCGGCCGAACTTGGAGTATTGCGTACAGTTCTGGTCGCCGCATTATAGGAAGGATGTGGAAGCATTGGAAAGGGTGCAGAGGAGATTTACTAGGATGTTGCCTGGTATGGTGGGAAGGTCTTATGAGGAAAGGCTGAGGGACTTGAGGTTGTTTTCGTTAGAGAGAAGAAGGTTAAGAGGTGACTTAATAGAGGCATACGAGATGATCAAAGGATTAGATAGGGTGGATAGTGAGAGCCTTTTTCCTCGGATGGTGATAGCTAGCACGAGGGGACATAGCTTTAAATTGAGGGATGATAGATATAGGACAGATGTCAGAGGTAGGTTCTTCACTCAGAGAGTAGTAAGGGCGTGGAATGCCCTGCCAGCAGCTGTAGTGGACCCGCCAACATTAAGGACATTTAAGTAGTCATTGGATAAACATATGGATGATATTGGAATAGTGTAGGTTAGATGGGCTTTAGCTTGGTTTCACTGGTCGGCGCAACATCGAGGGCCGAAGGGCCTGTACTGCGCTGTAATGTTCTATGTTCTATATCTCTGGACATTGCTGCAAGAGTTCCTCAAGATAGAGTTTGAGACCCAAGCATCTTCAGCTGCTTCACCAATTACCTTCTCCCCATCTTAAGGTCTGAAGTGGGGTTGGTGATGACTGCACAAGCTTCAGTACCATTCTTGACTCCTGAAGCAGTCTATGTTCATATACAGAAACACTTGGACAACATTCAGGCTTGAGCTTCTAAATGACAAATATGTTTGCACCACACAAGTGCCAGACAAAGACCATCTCCAATAAGAGAGAACCTAATCATCTATGCTTGACATTCAATGCCATTACCATTGCTGAATCTCCCACCATCACTTTCCTGCTGGTTACCATTGATCAGAAACTGAACTGGATCAACCATATGAATACTGTGGCTACAAGAGCAGGTCAGAGGCTGGGAATTCTATGCTGAATAACTCACCTCCTGACTCCCAAAGTCTGTCTGCCATTTACAAGGCATAAGTCAGGAATATGAGGAAACACTCTCCACTTGCTTGGATGAGTGTGGTTCCAACAACACTCAAGAATAGGGCAATTAAGGATAGGCAATAAATGCTGGCCCAGCCAGTGATGCCCACATCCCTTGAACGAATAAAATAAAACCATCAAGGGCAAAGCAGCCCACTTGATTGACACCACATTATGGGGTGGCACAGTGATTGGCACTGCTGCCTCACAGCACCAGGGACCCGAGTTCAATTCTGGCCTCGGGTGACTGTTTGTGTGGAGTTTGCACATTCTCCCCGTATCTGCGTGGGTTTCCTCCGGGTGCTCCGGTTTCCTACCACAGTCCAAATATTTGCGGGTTAGGTTGATTGGCAATGCTAAATTGCCGTTACTGTCAGGGGGAATAACAGGGTTACGGGGTTAGGATGGGATTGTTGTTGGTGCAGGCTCGATGGACGGAGTGGCCTCCTTCTCCACTGTAGGGTTTCTATGATTCACATCCACCACCCTAAACAGTTACTTCCTTTATTAATTCACATTATGTACAAGATATACTGCATTCGTCAAGCCTTCAACAACACCTTCCATAACCTCTACCCCCAGTAAGGACGAGAGCAACAGTCAAATCGGAACATCACCACCTGCAGGTTCTCCTCCAAGCCACACACCATTCTGATGGAGCGAGCATGAAAACGGGAGAGTTCCTGATCCATTTTTTGGGCTAGGTTTCAAGCCCAATCATATGCAATTCAGTCTTTGAAAATATGGGCCAGACCATTTCTAGCCACCAGAGGCAGTGGGTGGGGCCTAATTCACCAGAGAGTCAGCAGCTCAGATCAGAGCCCCAAACTGCACATGCGCAGGAGAAGGGGGAAAAAACAGCTCTGCTGACAGAACCCCGCCGCTGCCCCGAGCCAGACACAGCCTCCCCCTCCTCCTCACAGGCATTGGAGATCCCTCCCAGTATTACTGACCCCCTTACATCTCCCACCTCCCCGGACCCCCTTGCACATGGCTCCCTCATAACCACCCCTGGCCCCCGATGGCTGACTGGCATGACTCCTCTCTCCCCTGCCCCCGGTCATCACAGGTGTACAAATCCCCCCCCACCGCCCCATTGGCACAATTGCAAGGGCTGACTTGGCTTCCCCTCCATGGTAACAAGGCAAATTGCATTAAACTCATTGGAATGCTTTAACGGGCGTGTGACTCGCCCAAACGGCCTGCAGCTGATCTACCCTAACAAGGGAAAGCTCCATAAAAACCCCAAGGATGGACAGACAGGCAGGCAGTGTAGGAAGAAATGGCCTCCAGGAAGACAGCTCTCTGTTTTTCAGATGCAGATCTCCAGGTTGCTGGAGTCGGTGGAGACAAGGCGGGATACCGTCTTCCTCTCAGCAGGACGCCGTCCCAGGGGAAGGGATGGAAATGCAGCCTGGGAGGCGGTGGCAGAATGTGTTAGTGCCAGGGCACTGGCCAAGAGAACCAGGAAGCAGAAACTGAATGACCTAATCCGGACAGCAAGGGTTTTACCTCATCAAGCATCTTCCCCCTAAATGACTCCCAGATCCCCCCACCCCCAGCACCCTGCATGCTTCCAGCCCCTGACCCCCCCCAAGCACCTCCCTTCTCCCACTGAAGAGTATCACAATCCTTACCCTCTAAAACCCTGCAGGACTTGTACCATCAGATTTTACATGGCTCCTTCTGTCCCCACAGGAGAAAAATACCCATAATCATTGGGAGGGGGTGAAGACAGAAGGTGGTGTGCCTGAGATCCAGGTCCTCACCCCCTTTGAGGAGCGGGCACTGGAGCTTTAAGGAGAGGAGGGGATGCAGACCATTAGTGACAGCATGGTCGGGCTGAAGCATAGAAGTGAGCACTTGCCAATCCTCACTTATTGGAGAAATCTCGACTAAGCTGCATGTAGCCCAGATTCCTCTCCCTCCCTTGCACTTAGGGACCCCGACATGCTTGGGCTATCTGGCGTCGCGGCCCCCACTCTGCTCCCACATATCCCGCCCCTGACAGCTCAGAAGACTCCTCGAAGAAAGCGGATGAAGGGACTTCCAAGGCCAGCACCAGTTTTGTGTCAGCTTCCACCTCGCAACTCACCATCACAGAAACACTCACATCAGTGGGTCAAGTTAGTGGCAAGGCATCTGGGTCACTCTCTGGTGAGCACGACACATCTGCTGATGTACACCGGGTGGAGGAGGGAACGTCCGGGCCTCTGGCATGCGGGGGCCTGTCGGAGGCGAGGACTCAGCTGACCCCAGGCTACATGCTGGGCCTCTGAGATCACTTCCCCCTCAGCTGCTGGAGATGCAGCAACAGAGCATGGAATACAGGAGGGACTGACGGCCACACTAGACTGACTGCGAGGCTTTTGGGAGGAGTCCCAAAGCTTTCAGGTGGACCAGCCTGTCTTCCGTGCTTCCCAGGCCAACACTGCAAGGATGGCGTCTGCAGTAGAATGCCTGGGGCAGGAAATCCTCACCATGAGTGGCAGGTTCCAAGCGATGGCCGAGTCACAGCAGGCCACGGTGGAGTCCCAGAGGACCATGGCCAAGTCACAGCGGGCCATAGCTGAGGGTTTCAACAGGCTTCTCGAGATTCTGCGGCCCATGGCTGAAATACCTCGAGAGTTTGCAGGAGACCCAGCGGGACATTGCTCAGACATAGGGGACTATGGCAGCAGCCTTTGAGAATGTGGCCCAGTCACAGAGGGTCATGGTTGAGAGGGTGAAGAGCGTGGCCCAGTCTCAGAGGGCACTTGCTGCTGCCATCGCAGAGGGCTCGATCACCATGACAAGACGCAGGTGATCCTCCAGGACTGGCAGGCCCAAGTGACGTCAGAGCTTCTGGAGCTCACTGCAGAAGCACCACCATCCCATGGAGTGATCCAGGGGTCCACAGGAGCCTTGAGGGAGGAGGAAGGGCTTGAGCCTGTGCCGGGGCCTTCCAGCCAGGGGACTGTGGCTGTGGCTACACCTTCTGTCTCCCCCCGCTTCCTGATACAGGGGTATCTCACGGGTAGCGGGATGAAGAAGGTGTCCTGGATACATCCTAGACACCTGGAAGCCGGCCAGGGCCCCCCAAAGTCCAGGTCCTCCAGAGGATGGTCGCCAAGGGCATCTCAGGCCACGGGACGTGGGAAGCAGCTGGCTACCTCCACCTCCGATGTACATTCTGGGGAGACACTGAGACGAAGTGGTAGGTCAGATAAAGTTAAGAAATTGTACCAGCACTAAGATGGCACGGGTGAAGGGCAACACTAGGTAGATAGAATATTTAGGCACTTTCAAGTCTCATGTTCATGTTTTTATATTGTCACTTATTTTGAAAGCACTATTATTGGCAACAATAAATGTCATTTCACCCCACGTCACTTGGAACCTGCCACTCATGGTGAGGATCCCCTGCCCCAGGCATTCTACCGTGGATGCCACCCTTGCAGTGTTGGCCGGGAAGCATGCAAGACAGCAATAGCTGATGAGCCTGAAAGCTTTGGGACTCCTCCTAACAGCCTCGGTCAGTCCAGTGTTGCTGTCAACCCCTCCTGCATTCCATGGCTCTTAATTAGAGACTAACTTGTCTCTAATTAACCTCAAACAGGAATGTACTTACCCTGACGGTCACTGGAGGGACCCCCTGCACATTGATGTCAGTGGGGGAGGCCCCTCAACACACTGCTACAGAGAAAATCAAGGCGCTCAAATAATTCACCGGCTAATTGGGTGGCATGCATTGGCAGTGACTTACAGTATCTGCCATGGCATCCACGAGAGGTCCCCCCCCCCCCCCCCCAACCCACCCTAGGGCCCTGCATGGGGGTTTAGTGCTCCCTAACCCACCACCCAGATGGGGACCCAAGTTCCAGCGTGCATGCGGAGCTCAGGTAGGAGTCAAACTAGTTTGCACCAGGGCATCATCACAATTGAGCATAGCAAGACCTCATCACCCTCCTGCCTGCCACAGAAACTCGTTAACACAGTGTACCCTGGAATGTGCTGCCAAGTAGGGTGGTGGAGGCAGGCACGCTGACATCGTTTAAGACTTACCTGGATAGTCACATGAGCAGCCTGGGAATGGAGGGATACAAACGATTGGTCTAGTTGGACCAAGGAGCGGCACAGGCTTGGAGGGCCGAAGGCCTGTTTCCTGTGCTGTACTGTTCTTTGTTCTTTGTTCTTTGAAGGGGGGGAGGTTTAACACAGATATCAGAAGGACATATTTCACACAGAGGGTCGTGGGGGCCTGGAATGTGTTGCCGGGCAAGGTGGTGGAGGCGGACACACTGGGAACGTTTAAGACTTATCTAGACAGCTATATGACCGGAGTGGGAATGGAGGGATACAAAAGAGTGGTCTAGTTTGGACCAGGGAGCGGCGCGGGCTAATTGTTCCTTGTTTCTCGTTTCAAGGCTTCATTCTATGATCATCTTGCTGGTGCCAGTACAGAGCGAGACTGCGGATAGTTGGGAACCTGTCTCGGGGGCAGGGAATTCATATGGTGTTCATGGAAGTGGAAATGACTAGGGTTGGGAAGCATTTTCCGATCAGGGCCATTGTGATCTCCTGGACTCGTTTCGATCGCCTCAGGGGGTCGGAGAGGAATTTCCCAGATTTTTTTTTTCCCCATATTGGCCCTGGGGTTTTTCACTCTGGGTTTTCGCCTCTCCCTGGGGATCACATGGTCTGGAATAGGGGGGTGGGGGTGAGTTAATAGGTTGTAATGAACAAAGCATCGTAGCTGTGAGGGACAGCTCGGTGGATAGGATATTGGTATGTAGATAGGCTGGAAAATTGGGCGGGGATCCTGGATTCAGGATTCAATCCTGGACCGGGGAGCGGCGCGGGCTTGGAGGGCCGAAGGGCCTGTTCCTGTGCTGTATTGTTCTTTGTTCTTTGTACCCAGGCCCACCACTCTGGAGTTACAATGTTGCAGGAGATTATAGGACTCCAAGGGCAGTTGGGGGGGAGGTGGGGAAATGGAACCCACATGCAGCAACACAGGTCCCTAGTGATCAAAGCCCGTAGTGATCAGAGCCTCCCTCACTAGCCTCGCATGCCTGATTCTTGCTGCCGCCAGCCCTCCAGCACCTGGGTGGTGTTGCCCGTCGTCATCATCCTCCTCCTTCTCTTCCTCCTCTTCTTCTTCCTCCTCCTGCTGGGCAGCCTCCTCCCCAGTGGCACTTGCCTAGTTGGCCTCCACGTCCTTCTTCTCCAAAAGGTCTCCTCACTGCTGTGCCAGGTTGTGTAGGGCACGGCATGCCACCACAATGTGGGGTGATATCAGTGGCTATATCTGAGGGCCCCGCCAGAGCGGTCCAGGGACCTGAACCACATTTTGAGGAGCCCCATGCACCGCTCCATTATTGAACAGGTGGTAACGTGGGCCTCATTATATCAGGTCTCTGCATCAGTCTCAGGCCTCCGCACAGGCTTCATCAGCCAAGTCCGAAGTGGGTACCCCATGTCCCCCTTGAGCCATCCCTGCACCCTGGGCTCCTCCTCAAAGACCTCCAGGACATCAGAGCTACTCAATATAAAGCTGTCATGCACGCTGCCAGGGTGTCTGGCACAGACATGCATGATGTTCAGCTGATGGTCACACACCAATTGCACATTTATTGAGTTGAAACCCTTTTTGTTCATGGATCTTCCTGGATTCTTCACCGGGGCCTTGATGGTGATGTGGGTGCAGTCACCATGTGCAGCCTCTGCACATTTGGCATCCCCGCAATGGCCGCGAATCCTGCAGCCCAAGCTTCCTGTTGAGCCTGGTCCAGGTCAAATTTAATATGCTGGCCAGCCTGGGCATACAGGGCACCCGTGATCTCCTTGACACACTTGTGGACGAATGGTTGGGAAATGCCATAAAGGTCTCCACTGGTGGTCTGGAAGGACCTGGTGGTGTAAAAGTTTAAGGCGGCTGTCACTTTCACAGCCATCGGGAGTGGGTGCCCCCCTGTGCCCCGAGGTGCCAGGTCCTGCCACAAATGGCAAAGGTATCGCAATTTTGGAGCCAGAGCCATCGGTGGCATGTAATGTCCGACAGTTGCTCGAAGGACACTTGTGTGCGGAACTGCCGGGATCTCCGCTCCCCCCTTTTGCCCCCCCCCCCCACAAGTCTCCTCGGGGTGAATGGCGGCCACGTCCTGCCTCCAGCGAACGTTTTCCTCTACTCCTGCGAGTGGTAAGGCCCGGGCCTCCTCTGCCTGCAATTCATCCTCCAGCTCCTCCTCCTCAGCTCCAGCAGCAACCAAAAGGACAGCAAGATCCATCGGTTGCATTGCAAAAGCCATCTCATCAATCTGAAGGGGAAGGGGGGGTGGAATTTGGGGAAGGAGAGAGACAAAGGAAGAGGTTAAAGACCTCTGTTCGCCCCTAGCCCAGCAACACACACACCCCATGCTCCCTCACAGAACCCCTCCTGCAACACACACTACCCATACCTCTCACAGACCACACCCCACAACACACACTCCCCATATTCTCCCCCCCTACAGATCCTAGCACAGCAATGCATCCCCCCATTCACAAACACACACCCAGAACCCATGCAGTAGTGGCCACAGACACTGCTGCTTGACAAGTCCTGATGTTGCAGCGCTGTCACTTCAGAGAGTTTCCAGCCCATCCCCCACCAGCGACAGTGCTTGCTGCTGCCAGCACTAGGACCCAGAGTCAGCGCTAAGATCCGAGGTTAGCGCTCTGACCCTGGTCCGTGCTGAAAGTCCAAGGTTGGACCCTGTGAGCAACAACAGCCCCCCCACCCTCCCACCCCCCATACACACTCGCAGGCCCCCCTCGACCCAAAATGCAATGTGGCCACCAGGAAACAACCCCCTCTGAGCAGCACAGAGCAGTTTGAAAGCAGAGACTTACCTCCTCGCTCATCCTCACTAATCAATCACCTGAATGCGACTTTTATATGAGGTGTTTTCCTGACCGATTTGGCTGCAGCGAACGAGATGGTTAAGGCAGGTGAGCTGGGATGATTGGGAGTGGAACTCACTAATTACATTGTGGTGAATGCAAAAAAAAATGCAAATTGACGTTTCGCCCGTTTTGGGCGGGCTCCCGATCGCGCCGATTTCTTTTCTTCG